>NC_143525.1:32541882-32698667 GCF_031878675.1 Megascapheus bottae
CTCTCAAGGCTAGAACTCTACCACTTGAGCCTCAGCACCACTTCCGGCTTTTTCTATATATGTGGTACCAAGGAATCTAACCTGGGTCTTCGTGCATGCTAGGCAAGCACTTTAACCACTAGGCCAAACTCCCAGCCCACACACAGAATTCTTTTTTCTTTGTTTTGCCAGTCCTGAGGTTTGAACTCAGGGCCTGGGTGCTGTCCCTAAGCTCAAGGCTAATGCTCTACCACTTGAGCCACAGTGACATTTCTGGCTTTTTTTCTGAATAATTTATTAGAGATAAGAGTCTCACAGACTACTATCCTGCCTATGCTGGTTTTGAACCCTGATCCTCAGATCTCAGCTTCCTGAGTCACTAGAATTATAGGCATGAGCCACTGTTGCCTGGCTCAAAGAGAATTCTTTTCTTTTTTCCAGTTCTGGGGCTTGAATTCAGGGCCTGGGCACTATCCCAGGCCTCTTTGTGCTCAAGGAGAGGGCTCTATCTCTCGAACCATGGCACCATTTACAGTATTTTCTGTTTATGTGGTACTGAGGAATTGAACTCAAGGCTTCCTACATGCTAGATAAGCACTCTATGCTAAGCCACATTCCCAGACCATCCTAGAGAATTCTTATAGCAAGAAGTACCTTGGAGCTGGTGGCTTACAACCTGTAATCCTACCTACTCAGGAGGCTAAGATCTGAGGATTGAGATTAGAAGCTAGCCCAGGCAGGAAACGTTTTTCCTGAGTCTGGAGACTCAGGAGACTTTTTTCCCCTGAGTCCTGGGGCATGAACTCAGGGCCTGAGCACTATCCTTGGGCTTTCCTCAAGGTTAGCACTCTACAACTTGAGCCACAGCACCACTTCTGACTTTTTCTGTGTATGCGGTATTGAGGAATCAAACCCAAATCTTTGTGCATGCTAGATAAGCACTCTACCACGAGTCCTAACTCCCTGCTGAGGCCAGAGTTCAGGATCCATGAGACTTTTTCTTTTTGTGGGGGGGTGGTCATGAGGCTTGAACTTTGGGTGCTATCCCTGAGATCTTCAGTTCAAGGCTACCACCCTACCCTTCAGCCACAACCCACTTCCCATTTTCTAGTAATAATTAGAGATAAGAGTCTCACAGCTTTGTAGTACCTGGGCTGGCTTTGAACCTCGATTCTCAGATCTCAGTCGGAGTAGCTCGAATTACAGACATGAGCCACCTCGCCCCCAGCTCTCCATGATACTCATATCCAGTTAACCACTGGAAAACTGGAAGTGGTTATGTGGCTCAAAGTGATGCTAACCTTGAGCAAAAGAGCTCAGGGACAGTACCCAGGCCCTGAGTTCAAGCTCAGTGATGGACAAAAAAGAGAAAAGTCCAAGATGACTAGAACAAAGAAAGTTTTACATAAACTAGTGCAAGAGGTCTAGAGAGGTAGCTTAACAGTGGCCTTGAGTACAAAAGCTCAGGGATAGCATTCTTCCTCAGTTCCAAGACCCCAAATCATCAAAAACAAAACAAAGAAAACCCCAGAAGGACCTTGGGTTAGACAGACCTCTGATCTTTTGAACTCTAAAATTGTAGGTAATCATGTGTCTATTTAGAAGAGAAAAGAAAACCTACTCACTCATTACTCCGTGGCCTGTATTATATAATGTTTATAGAAACTGTACACAACCCCAGTGATTATACAAAGCTTGGGAAGCTTACATGGGCAGCCTGCTTATTTTGAATTTCCAGATTTCCTATTGAGTCTCTTTTTCAATCTTCCAACTGCTCTTTGGTTGTCTCTGCCCAGAACTTTTTCCATGACTTCTTGCAGGATGGGACTTTTCTAAAGATGTGAAATGTGGAATTCTTCATGGAAGTCTACTTGTCTCTCTCCTAAAGCTGTCTAGCTCGGATTTTGTTATTTGCATTCCAAGCACAATTCCTTTATTTGTGGAATGGAGCCGGGAAAACCAGGAATCTTGCTTAGTAGGCAAAAAAGAGGGGTGGGGTGTGTGTATGGCACTAGCTCCAATGGGAAAGCAACCCCAAGAACGGACTGCAAGTCTTAACAGCAAAAAAAGGCAAAAAATCAAGATAAGAACCAGGTTCTTCTCCCCTTCAGTTTCACCACAATTCTTTCCTTTTTTTTTTTTTAACCACAAAAAAGAATGATAAGCCAACCCAAGAGAGCTGGTGGGAAAAAACAGTTGAGTTTTTATCTGGCTGGGGTCTGCAGCCATGTGACTAATGTGGCTAAGCTGGGGTCACCATCACATCCCTTCCTGTCTACAAGATGGAGCAGGCTGCCCCTTGCCGCCCTCCCCTTCATTCCTGGGGCCAGTTGCCAGGATAATTATAGTCTACTGGTTTCTTTCTCTTCCTTTCTTCTACCCCTTTGAGTCCTAGAAAATTCCCCCCCCCCCCTTTTCAGTGACCTGAGTACCTCTTCAACACTGTGAGGTAAGTAGGCTCTAGAAGTTCCCTCCCACAGAAATAGTGAGATGAAAGCAAAAACAAAAACAAAAACAATCTCAGGGCTGGGAAGGTGGCTTAGTGGTAGAGTGCTTGCCTAGCATACATGAAACCCTGGGTTTGATTCCTGAGTAACACATAAACAGAAAGAGCCAAAAGTGGTGCTGTGGCTCAAATGGTAACGTGCTAACCTTGAGGGAAAAAAAAAAAAAGAAGGAAAGGAAGGAAGGAAGGACGGAAGGAAGGAAGGAAGGAAGGAAGGAAGGAAGGAAGGAAGAAAGAAAGAAAGAAATGCTCAAGGACAGTGCTCAGGGCACAAGTTCAAGGCCCAGGACTGGAAGAAAAAAATAAAGATGGATGAAGAAATGTACATAATGTTGGGCACGGTGGCTCACACCTATAATCCTAGCTACTCAGGAGGCTGAGATCTGAGGATCACAGTTCAAAGCCAGCCTGGGCACTAAGGAACCTGAGACTCTTATCTCCAATTAATCACTAGAAAACAGGAGGTGGGGCTGTGGCTCAGGGGTAGGGCAGTGATCTTGAGCTGAAGAGCTCAGGGACAGTGCCCAGGTGTGGAGTTCAAACCCCATGACCCACCAAAAAGAAAGAAAGAAAGAAAGAAAGAAAGAAAGAAAGAAAGAAAGAAAGAAAGAAAGAAAGAAATGTACATATATCTATATCTATATATAGTTTGTTTGTTTGTTTGTTTTTGCCAGTCCTGGGCTTGAGCTTAGGGCCTGAACACTGTCATTGGACTTTTTCAAGGCTAGAGCTCTATCACTTGAGCCTCAACACCACTTCTGCTTTTTTTTTTTTCTACGTATGTGGTACTGAGGAATTGAACCCGGGTCTTCATGCATGCAAGGCAAGCACTCTACCATTAGGCCAAACTCCCGGCTCCAAAATATACATAATTTTTAAAGCCATAATTGGCAAAGTATGTGCTCAGAAGATAGCAATTATTACTCGAAGACTCACATTTGTGTATGTGGGTTGGACAAAGTGAAAAGAGAGCAAAAGGAAGACAAATGGGAAAGGAGACTCAGGAGCCCTGGGGAGAGAAAGGGATGAGTTTGGTTAAATGCAAAACTTGAGGCAAGGCAAACAGAAAGAGAAGGAGAATTTATTGCAGTCTGACCTGTCTAGGAAAGAAAGCTGGAGTGGTCAGAATGAGACAGAGCAGGGCAAAGAGATGGACAGACAGCAAATGAGAAAGAAAGACTGACAAAGACTAAGGGGAAAACCCAACTGCTGTGAGACAGACAAGAGATGTCAGAGGACTTAGAGGAAGAAGAGAGGGGTGGGGAGGGAGAGGTGCCCAAATGAGATGAGGAAGCAGGGACAGGACAGACAGACTGAAAGGGATCAGGGAAAAGTGAAAGAAGGACAGACAGATGGCAGGGACACAAGGGTGCCTTGGGTTGCCTGCATTCTGCTGTGTTTACCAGCTAATTGAGTTAAATTGTTGTCAGAGATGTAATTAAAGGGTAGAGAGAGCTTTCTGGCAGGCCCGAAACAGATGGAGGGGGGCTTTAATTGGTAATTAAATTCTTCCCTGGCAGCTGAAGAAGGAGCTTGTGCTCCAGCCAGAGGTGGCCTTCCCCCACTCTCTCAGGGCCCTTGGGGAGGGGGCTGGGATCCACACACCAGCAACCTGGCAGGCGGGGGAGGAGGGAGCGGCCTGGTGACAAATGCCAAAGCAAGCTTTCTTCATTGCCAGGCTGGCTCAGCTCTGGGCAAAGCTAAGCACATTGGGCCCTGTGTTTGCTTCTTCTTAACCTTCTTGTTCTACTTACCAAACCAGCATGGACCAGTGAACTCCAATGTGGGCCCTCTGGCTTTGCTTAGGTCCTGGGAAGAATCGGGAAATGCGGACCCTGAAGGATGCTGGGCCTGGGAAACTTGGTTCAGTTGGACACTCTGGGAGACTCATCCATTGGCACAAGCCTCTCCACATCTGCCCCACCCACTTCTGAGAGACAGTAGAGATTCCTTTCTGCCTTGCCCATCAGGCTCACCCACCTTCTATTCTTTACCCACCCGGACCCAAATAAGACAGAAATGGAGACAGTAGCCTCTAGAGCCAATGGATTGGGTAGGCACTCTAGGATCTAGGCATCCAGACTTAAGTCTGTCACCCCAAATCTCAGTTGAACTCACCTTGTGGTGTGTGTGTGTGTGTGTGTGTGTGTCTGTGTCTGTGTCTGTGTCTGTGTCTGTGTCTGTGTCTGTGTGTTGGTACTGGAGTTTGAACTCAGGGCCTGGGCCTTGTCCTTTATTTACTTATTTTTTTGCTCAAGGCTAGCACAGCTCCTCTTCTGGTTCTTGGATCATTTATTGGCAATAAGAGTCTCACAGACTTTCCTCCTCACTGGCACTCAGCAAAGTCATCATTTCTTATTCTTTTCTTTTCTTTACTTTCTTTCTTTCTTTCTTTCTTTCTTTCTTTTTTTTTTTTTTTTGCCAGTCCTGGGCTTGAGCTCAGTCCTTGGACTTTCTCAAGGCTAGAGCTCTACCACTTGAGCCTCAGCACCACTTCTGGCTTTTTTCAATGTATGTGGTACTGAGGGATGGAACCCCCAGGCCTTCATGCATGCTAGGCAAGCACTTTAACCACTAGGCCAAACTCCCAGCCCTCTTTCTTTCTTTCTTTCTTTTTTTTTTTCTTTTTGCCAGTCCTGGGCCTTGAATTCCAGGCCTGAGCACTGTCTTCTCAAGACCAGAGCTCTAACACTTGAGCCATGGCACCATTTTTGGCATTTTTCTGTGTATGTGGTACTGAGGAATCGAACCAGTGTCTTCATGCATGTTAGGCACAACTCCTGGTCCCAGTCTCATTTCTTTAGGATACTGCTCTCCTATCCAGACATTCCCCCATCCTAACATCTCCTAAAGTTCCACCTTTAGGAGTTAGGCTGTCTCATAATTCCATAAGGCCAATAACCCAGGATCATATCCACTCCTCTGGTGGAGGAAGAACAATTAGTAGGTGCTTATTTCACTGTTGTTGAATGCTCTCAGTTAAAAAGGCCAACTCTGAAAGTCACCAGTAGTTATTTGCCCACATTTAGCTTAGTTGAAGCTATCATTCATCTACCTATTTATGTATTTATTGGTACCACTACTCTATTAGAACTCAGGGCCCCCCACTGATTTGATTTTTTTTTGCCCAAGACTAGTGCCACAAGGGCCACATTTCTACTTCTGACTTTTTGCTGGCTAATTGGAGATAAAAAACTTAGACTATTCTGCGAGGCTAGCTTTGAGCCTTAATTCTCAGATCCTAGTTTCCTGAGTCTAGGATTGCAGTAGAACACCAATCTTGAGTGAAAAAGCTAAGGGACAATGCCTAGACCCCTGAGATCAAGCCCTATTACCAGTGCACATGTGCGCGCGCACACACACACACACACACACACACACACACACTCATACAGAGTGAATGAATGAATGAATGAACGAATGAGGCAGCTTCTGTCTAGCAATGTGAGAAGAATCGTCAAACACCGTGCAGGTCACCAGAACCAGATTCTGAGCTTCTGTTCCACCACTCCCCCGCCCTCAGCCCAAGTCTCCTGTCGCTCCCCATGCTCTATCATCCAGCCCAGCTTGTCATTAGCAGCTGGGAAGGAAGAGAAGTGTCACAATGTCAAGATAGGTGGCCCCATATTACTTGCTTTTAACCTTACTCTCCATGAAAGTTAAAAAAAAAAAAAGTACCTAAATGTAAAAGGCTCTGTTTTCAGGCAGCCATATTTGTGTCATTGGGAGTAGATTATTTTTCATTTCAAGCAAGCACGTCTTCCTCCAGGTCTGGAAGTCCTGGGGCTGTGCGTCCTGTGTGCACTGAGGAGATGGAGTGGGGGACCAGGACAGACTCAGTCTTTTAAGCCCTCAGGGCTGAGTTCTGCAGTAACTGCCACAGTCCTCTCCTGGGTAAGAAGCAAGGTGGGGGAGGGGGACAGGAGAGGTGTGTGATGGCAGTGCCTGGGGCAGGGCTGGATATTCCAGAGCCCTGGATTCAGGTTCTAGTCTGGCTCCTCCCATGGGTGGATGTTAACCCCTTGAAGGCCTCAGCTTCCCTATCTGCACAGGGACAGTCTGAAACTGCTTTCCAATATTCCCTTCTTTTATTACTTGTTTATCTTATTAAGGATGACTAGAATATATGTAGTAATATCTTGTATGCCTGGGTGTTTATTATTTTTGAGGCAGCTCTGTAGCCTAGGCTTACCTCAAGCTTCCATTCCTCCTGCCTCAGCCTCCGAACTGCCACGATTAAGCTGTGCCTCGCCAAGCTTGCCCCTTTTTAAAAAAAATTCCACGAGGACTGGCCTAGTGGTGGAGTGCTTGCCTAGCATGCATGAAGGGACTGGGGTTGGATTCCTGGGTACCAGGAAAAAAATGGTAGAAAAAATTCTAGGGAGCACCATGGGACAAAAGTATGGGGAGACCATGAATAATAATAACCTTTTTCTCCTTGTCTCTGACTCCTACTCTTCTCACCTACTTTAATAAGGACCCCTTCTTTGTGTCTCTGAAGATGCTCTCTAATCAGCCCCCCCCAACACACACACACACACACACACACACACACACACACACACACACACACACACACACACACACAGACACACACATGCCACCTCTCTCCTTCCAGTGTCTCTGGGGTAAGGCCAGGAAACATAGAGTCTCCCAGAATGAGTATGAGCCTTTCCCAGGCAGGCAGCTGGTCTGGGTTTTCTAGTGACCCTTTGTTCTTCTGTGACTCTTACCTAGGAGCTGGGGAGGGGGAGAGGAGGGCTGGTATGGGGGTGGTATGGGTACTGCCCAAGAGATAGAATGAAAGATAGGGGTCATCTTTCTTCCCTTCCCTTTGCCCATCTCCCCCAACCTCTTCCCTCTGTCTGGTTTGCCAGTGGGAGGGAGGGCAGGAGGGGGAGGTGAAATTGGCCTGTGCAGCAGGGTCTTGCTCCATCCGCTCCCCTCCGCACAAGGAAAATGGGTCATGCTCAAACAAGGGCCTGTTATCACCAACCTGGCTCTGCTGCTGCCTGATAGAGCCCGGCCTGCCCCCGCAGATCTCATTAAGGGGTCGCTACTTATGCCTCCCAGCTGCCCTCCATCCATCTTTGGCCACGGATGACAGACTAGGCCTGGGGGCTGATGTCCGGCAGGTGACAGGGTTAATGGCAGAAGAGGGCAGAGGCCAGAGGCCAGCCAACTCACAGTGGTGGGAAGACAGTCTAGGGGAGGCTCAGAATCCATTCCAGTTGGGCAGTTCTTCAAATTATAGCACCTGGGGGAGAGATGAGTCGTGGACCCAGCATCCCCAGGGAAACAAGGTGCTCCATATCTGCCATCTTGGGAGCAGATGGTAGGACGAGAGCATGTTAGCCTAGGAAGAAGGGAAGTAAAAAAAAGGTTAAAAGGGCTGAGAGCGAGTTGCTCACACGTGGATCGCTAAGATTGTGGTGGTTTAAAACCAGCCTGGTAGCAAAATGTTCCTGAGACCACGTCTCAATGAAGAGCCAGTTGGAATGCCGCCTCACTGACACAGGACCCCATCCAGGTGCAGGTCTGAGCAGGAGACAACAAGACCCCACCTCAAAGACAAGGAGCGAAAGATAATGAGAGGTAGCTCATGCCCGTTATAATTCTAGCTACTGAGGAGGCTGTGGTCTGAGGAGGCTGTGGTCTAAGGATCAAGGTCTGAAAGCAGTCTAGGCAGGAAAGTCTATGATTCTCATCTCCAATTAACCACCAAAATGCCAAAAGTGGAGCTGTGGCTCAAATGGTAAGACTGGGGTCTCTCTAGAGGGACGCTTCAATATAGCAGGGATTTTTGCAATATGTGCCAGCCTTGAGTGAAAAAAATAAGGGACAGAGCCTTAACCCTGAGTTCAAGTGTCAGTATTGCAGCATGTATGGATGTGTACACATAAACCCACAAATAATAATGATAATAATAATAATAATGGAAAACCAGGGCTAAGACTATGGCTCAGTAGTAACAGAGCTTTCTTAGCAAGCACAAGGCTCTGAGGTCAAAATCCAGTGCCAAAATCTAAGAAAGAAAAGAAGGGCTAGAAAGAAGGAACTACTTGTGGGCCCAGTAATTTAAAAACAAAAACAAACAAACAAAAATCTGTCCTGAATGCACTTTGACAAGAAATTCCTATTTTATAGATGTGTGTGACATCAGCCAGGTGTTTGAAGATGAATGCCCCTGATCCATTGTCTCCATCCCAGAAGCTCAGTGCAGAGTGGCCCAGCAGTTAGAAGATTCCAGAGTCCAGGTACCAGTGGCTCTGTAATCCTAGAAACTCAGGAGACTGAGATCTGAGAATCCCACTTTGAAATCAGCCCTAGGCAAAAAAAAAAAAAAAAAAAAAAAAAAAGTCCTTGAGACTCTTATTTTCAATTAACTACCAAAAAGCCAAAAGTGGAGCTGTGTAGAACATTAGCCTTGAGCAAAAATACTAAGGGACAGCACCCCTCCCCCCAACCACACACAGAAAGTTTTAGAGTTAACAATGCCCAAATCTAATTCTCCTGTGGGATTGCTATAAGTTACTCAACCCCTCTGAGCTGGACTTTGTCATTGGTGAGGTGTTGATCTGAGCTGTGCTTTCCAGCCCTTAGGAAGATGAAATGACAGCACACATGAGAAGAACACTGGACAGGTGAGGGTACCTCAGTAGGAGCTGTTGTGGGCAGCGGCAGTAGGATTGCTTCCATTGTGGCAGTTACCTTTGCTGCCTGGGTGCCAGCCCCATGCCTTTCCCAGGCCTTGTGCCTCTGGGCTGCCCTCTTCTGACCTTCTCCATGCCCACGGATCACCTCCTGGCCTGCTCTGCAAATTCCCAGGGAACTGCTGAATACTGCTGGGAGGAGGGGGGAAGTCTCCCAAGGCAAGGGTTAGTCCCTCTGGGCCTTTGAAGACTGGGGAGGAGCAGGGGGAGGGGTGCCCTGTGCTCCTGATCTGGGGGAGGAAGGGGGAGCTCTATCTCCTTCCCTAGTGAAAGGAGTGCTGAGGGACAATGGGTGTGGAGCTCTGGCTCCAGCTTTAGCCAGCAGGCAAACAGGCAGACAAGGGACTGGGGAGCTGAAAGCTCCTCTAGGAAAGCTGGCCATGACTGCGGGGAGGGGGGGGGGGGGATGTCTCTCTAGAGGGACCCTGAATAGTGCAGGAATTTTTGCAATATGGCCCACTTAACTAAAAAAAAGTCCAGAGCTCTCAAAAGGATGTGCTAGAAACTTCTCAGTTCCAGGGACTCCCCCACCCCCCCCCCTCCAGTGGGCAAAGGAGTCAGTCGGGAGTGCTTTACCCCCTTCTCGGTGTGGAAGGAGTGATTCCCTCTTGCGCCCTCCCCCACCCCTCTCCCCCCCCCCATCCCCCCCCCCCCCCCCCCCGGGAGTTGATCACCTCCATTAGGTCCTCAATCTTGCGGGGATAATGCAGGGCCCGGACTGGGCTGGGGGAGGAGGCCCTGTTTGCAGGGCAGCCAGGAGGCAGGACACACAGCCACGCCTGAGCTCCTGATTGGAATACCAAACAGCTTGATGGTTGCCCTTGGCCTGGGCCAGGCTAAGAAAGGCATGGGAGGGTGCCTGTCCCCGACCTGTCACTTCCCCAAGTCCCTTCTGGGCCAGTTCCACCAAATACCTGCCGAGGTTGAACTCCCAGAGGCCCAGCAGAGCTCTGTGGTCTCACCTACTCAAAGCCATTAGTTCTGTGGATGTGCCAAGGACCTGGGGTACAGGAAAGGGCAGCATATACTCTTCAGACCTGGCCCAGAGACCTAGTTACAATTGCCACCTGAGAGAAAGAGGTCTTACAAAGTGACCACCATAACCTGGCCTGCTCTCAGCTAAATTTAATCCCTGCTGGGATATCTTGCCAGCTTCCTCTCGCCATGTAGGCCTCTGACTCCCATCATTAGACCCATCCTCTTGTGCCCTCTGCGGGAAACCCTTCCTATTTTATCAAAAGTGATGCCTGCAGCAGTTGACTTGACTCTCCTGCTTTGTTAGGACTTGCTTCCCTGAGAGGCAGTGTAGCCTAGTAGCTAGGGCGCTTGGCATTGGTGTCAGGTAAATACAGGTTATAAACCAGTTTACCAGCATGTGGCGTTAGTAGATTTCTTATGTTCTCAGAGCCTGAGTTTCCCAAATGAGAACTAAATTATTATCATATACAGTTATAACAACCCATAGAAGGAGAAGGAGAAGAAGAAGAAGAAGAAGAAGAAGAAGAAGAAGAAGAAGAAGAAGAAGAAGAAGAAGAAGAAGAAGAAGAGGAGGAGGAGGAGGAGCAGGAGGAGGAGGAGGAGGAATCCATTAAAATTGGGAGTAGAGATGCAAGCCTGTAATCTCAGCACTGTAAGGCTGAGGCAGGAAAATCCTGAGTTTGAGGCCAGCCTGACTCTCTCTCTCTCTCTCTCTCTCTCTTGGTTGGTCGTAGGACTTGAACTCTAGGCCTGGGCATTGTCCCTGAGCTCTTCAGCTCAAGGCTATTGCCCTACCATTTGAGCCACAGTGCCACTTCCGGTTTTCTGGTGATGAATTGGAGATAAAGTCTCACGGACTTTAGTGCCAAGGCTGGCTTTGAGCCATGATCCCCAGATCTCAGCCTCCTGAGTAGCTAGGATCACAGACATAAGCCACCACGCCTGGCTACGAGACTCTTACCTCCAATTAAGCACTAGAAAGTTGGAAGGAGAGGTGTGGCTCCACTGAGAGAATGTCAGTCTTCAGTGAAAATGCCAAGCAAGAGTGCAAGGCCTGGATGGGAGTTTGGCCTAGTGGTAGAGTGCTTACCTAGCATGCAAGAAGACCTGGGTTCAATTCCTCAGTGCCACATATATAGAAAAACCAAAAGTGTTACTGTGGTTCCAGTGGCAGAGTGCTAGCCTTGAGGAAAGCCCAAGGACACTGCTCAGGCCCTGAGTTCAAGCCCTAGGACTGGCAAATTAAAAAAAAACAAAAAACAAAAAACAAAAAAAACAGTGCAAGGCCCTGGATTAAAGCCCCAGTACTGGCATAAAAGGAACAGGAATAAGATGAGAAAGAAAGAAGAAACCAGTTAAATGAGACGGTGCTAACATGAAACATCGAGGGAACATTTCCTATTTTCTAAGCAAAGAAAGTGAAGTCCAGAAAGGTGAGAGGTTAAGCTAGGTCGAGCAATGTAGGCCAGAGGGAACCTTCTGGAAGCTTACTCTTGAGCACTTCTCACTGCTGCCCTGCATAGGTGCCTCCTCCTCCTCCTGTTCGCTGCCTCAGCCTTGCTCAGCACGTTCTGGGTAGTTCCTCATGGGAAAGCAGGACCACTCCAGCCTCGGAGTCCTGTCTGCAGACAATAGAAAAGCTGGCTTTTCCTCTTGTAGGATTTCATGGAAATGTCTATAATATTGTGAATGGAGATATGAATTCAAAGCCCATAATTCACCAGGGATCAGCTATAGAGAAGATTCCCAGACAACTATATTAATAATTGCACTCAAAAAAACAAAACAAATTATGTTCTTCTAAAGCAGGTATTGGTGGAGATGGCTGACTGGGCATATGTATGTATGTATTTATTTATTTTCCCTTCAGGAGTGAAAGGGACCACGGGGAGGGGGGCCATTAAATTATCTCTTGAAATGATGCCGGTAATAAGTAGAGCAGGTTACAAGAGCTGTTGGCAGCTTAGCCAGGCCTCCTTCAACCTTTCTCAACTCCATTCTTTTGCCTGGTTGTGTTTTATATGTGGCCAATTACTCCCTTCTGCACCGGCTGTGGCCCTCATTTAGAGCTGCTGTCTGAATGAGCCAAATATACTTCTTTTTTTCTCCCTTAAATTATCCAAGTAAGTAAGAGCGAACATATATTATTTCTTGCCAGAAATCAGAACAGGCATGTGACATGGGAAAGAGAGAGACTTGCAGGGACAACAGTTTTGCACATTTGAAATAAGCAGTGTTCTGGAAAATCAGGTCCACAGAGACTCAATTATAATAAATCAATACTACTAATAATGAACTTGTATGGCAGGGCTGGCCCTTTCCTTGTGGTGACATAAGTAGCCTGGATGGCAGGTAATATTATTCTTACTCCCAGTCTATACCTGAGGATGGTTGCTGTCATAGTTCTAAGTGGGACTGTCAGGTGCTCTTCTGCCAGGCTGGAGTCCCAACTGGCATCCCCTGCCGTGAGGTTACCAGGAACCTACATCTCTAGAAAGAGAGCCTTTGTATTGTTAGCTGGCTGACACAGAGATGTGCTGGCCTAGACTGAGTATTGCACTCTGACAGGCCCAGAATCATAGAATTCCTTTCTTTCTGAGCCAGCAAATCCAAGCTTCAAAGGCAGGGCTATTGTCCCTGCCACTCTGTATAGTTTTTTCCAATTAGTGCCACAGGATTTTATTTTTGTACCAGCACTGAAATTTGCATTTAGGGTCTGTTCCTTTGCTTTTTTCTTTCGCTCAAAAAGGGTGCTTTACTGTGTGAGCCACAGCTCCACTGCCAGATTTTGCAGTTAATTGGCGGGAGACTTATAAAAGTCTCGTGATTTTCCTGCCTGAGCTGGCTTTGAATGGTGATCCTCAGATCTCAGCCCCCAGAGTAGCTAGAATTACAGGTGGGAGCCACCGGCACCTGACAAGATTTTAGGATCCTGATACTTCAGGTTGAAGTGGCAGTTTCCCCCATTTTTCCCCCCTACTCCCAAGCGTGGATGGGGTTTGAGGCCCTGCAATCCAGCTTGAAACAGGCAGAGCCAGGGAGGCCATTGAGGTACAGAGAGTCATTTAATTGTACATTAGAAGAGAAGGTCCCCTCCTCCGTGCCCTCTCCGTTTCCCCCCACCTCAGTTTCTTTCCAATCACATCAGAAACCCTGGAGGGGTCATGACCTCTGTCTTCGGAGGAGGTCAGCCAGGGTGACCCTGCCTGTGTGGAGGATCCCATGAGAGAGGCCAGCTGCAGGCCCTGGAGGGCTGGAAGCACACCCGGAAACTGGCTGGGGTCACTGAGGGCGGCCCAAGTGGAGGGAGGGGCTTCCCTGGCCTTTTGTGAGCAGCAGGCAGGGGGAGATTAGTTCCACAGGCAGCTCCTGTGTCTCCAGAGAAAGAGGCTATTATGCAGCAGCTAAAAATACAGGGCACAACCTATCCCACCTCCCTTTTTATTGCCATGGAGATGTGGGGTAGGTTCTGGGAGGGAAGAGAGCAAAAGGGGGAGAATGAAAGGCAGGTGAAGGAAGCAGAGGAACAGACTGGGGTGGGGTGGGGAATGGAGGCCTGCAGGAGGAGGAAGGGAGAGAGCAAGAGGGGATAGAGCAAGAAGGGAGAGAGGAAGAGAGGAAGGCTGGCTTTCTTCACCCCCTTTACCTCCTGCCTGCCAGGCCAGACAAAGCCTGAGGGCTAGTAGGCAAAGAAAGGTTGTCTGCTACCCTGCAGCTGGCCTCGTGACCTTTGAGGACAAGGGGGCTGACCATCTGGGATTCAAATGCAAGATGGCCACATGGAAGACAGCTGTCCAACAGCTGCTAGGCCTACTCAGCTCCTGGATACCTCCAAGTCATCTGCTCTCAGGGAGACCCAGTGTAACTGCCATCCTCTCCAGAGTCCCACCAGATAATGATACCATGTCAGTCCAGCTGTCTTCCATGCCATGGCTCCTCACCTGGGCCCATTCAGGGCACCACTGGTTGTCAGAAGGAGGCTTTCTTATGTTAGATGATGATTTTTTTGTCTTCCTCTTATTTCCACACATAGGATCTAGTTCTGTCTGCACTGGACTCCCCAGAATAAGCTATGCATGTAATATTAGAGAAAGGACAAACCTGACCCATTATAGCATGAAATATTTAGGGGCGGGGAAACTATTGAGAAGATAATTGTTTAAAAAAAAAGTCTATAGGGCCGGGAGTTTGGCCTAGTGGTAGAGTGCTTGCCTAGCATGCACGAATACCCAGGTTCGATTCCTCGGTACCACATGCATAGAAAAAAGCTGGAAGTGGTGCTGAGGCTCAAGTGGTAGAGCTCTAGCCTTGAGAAAGTCCAAGGACAGTGCTCAGGCCCTGAGCTCAAGCCCAGGACTGGCAAAAAAAAAAAAAAAAAAGTCTATAGTTTAAAAAGTATCCAATGTCCAAACTGAACTGGGCATAAATGACTCCCACCTGCAATCCCTGGATTACAGGATACTGAGATCGAAGAACTGAGGTTAGAAGTCAGTTCTGTCTGCCTGGAGTTCTCCCACTTAAGCCAGAGCTCCATTTCCAGCTGTTTTGAAGGTTGGTTAATTAGAGATAAGGGGCTCTCTGATTTGTCTGCTGGGGCTGGCTTCAAACCTCAACCCTCAGATCTCAGCCTCCTGACTAGCTAGGATTACAGGCATGAGCCACCACAGCCTGGTTAGGGCCTTGCTTCTTATATAAAGAGAGGACAAAGAGTGAAGGCCTTGGTGCCCTACTTGAATGATGCCCAAACCCAGGCTGTCAAGAAAAGCAGGCAGACCTGCTGTTGCCTCTTCCCATTCAACACCAAGGCTCCTGCCCAAATGCTACTGTCCAGATTGTATTTATGACTGTTTTAAGAAGGAGTGACAGAGCCTTTTAATATCCCTGACAGCCTAGGATGTGTTAATAGATGGTAGAGCTGGGCTTTGGGAGTTAAGAAAAGGGAGCAGAGTGGCTGAGGGAGCTGTCAGGCCAGGTTTCTATGACATACCCACTGATCGACTCAGCGACAAAATAAAATACGGAGCTCTGTCTCTCCTCAGCCCCATCAGGTTGATAGACAGCCTGTCACCATTGTATGTCATCTTTCACTTCCTAATCACTCAGGCTTAGGGAAAACCTGTGTTTAACAGAGAGTCTCTACAGGATTTCCACCCAAACCTGCCTCCTTTTCCTGCATGTCAGGCCCACTCTTTCAACTCTCCCAGGCTCCACTTGACAGTGTCTGATTTTCTGGATTTCAAACAGGGCACTTCTGTCTCTCTCGAGCCCTGCCTCAGTGCTCTGGTTTGTAAGAAGTGTTTAGAGGTCAGACAGAACTGCTCAATATTCTAAAAAGCAGAATGAATAGCAGTAATGGTTGCTAAGCAATACAAATGCCACACAATGATACAGTCATGATGGGTTAAAGTGATATTTTATCTTACCACCCAAACACACACACACACACACACACACACACACACACACGGAGAGATGGAGTAAGGAATAGAGAAATATTCCTAGCTTTTGGTTAAAAGCTTTTTGTAACTGCATTTGATCATGTGTGCTATAACAAGATTATTTCCAATGCCATTACTCCTGGGACTCAACAATTCCTTACGTGCTACCCTTCTTGGCTTCTTCCCTTCTCACCTGCCTGGATACCACAGGCTTAGTTTTAGAGTTGAGTATCATGCGGGTGTGTGAGTGTGTGTGTGTGTGTGTGTGTGTACTGAACTCAGGGCCTCTTGCTTGGCTTTTTCACTCAAGGCTGACATACTTTACAATTTGAGCCACAGTTCCACTTGCAGCTGTTTGTTGGTTATTTGGAAATAAAAATCTCTTGGATTTATCTGTCCTGGCTGGCCTACAACAGAGATCTTCAGATCTCAGCCTCTATGTAGCTAGGATTACAAGCATGAGTCACCAGTTTCTAGCATTATAAGGCTTCCTTTGTTGTTGTTGGTCATGGGGCTTGAACTAGAGGTCTGAGCCCTGTCCCTGAGCTCATCTGCTCAATAGTACTCTACCATTTTTGAGCTACAGTACCACTTCCAATTTTCTGGTGGTTAACGGGAGATAACTCTTACGGCCTTTCTTGCCTGGTTGGCTTTGAACCCTGATCCTCAGATCTTAGTCTCCTGAGTAGCTAGGATTATAGGCATGAGCCACCATGCCTGGCTTGAGGCTTCTTTTTCTTTTTTTTCTTTTTTTGCCAGTCTGGGCTTGAGCTCGGGACCTGAGCACTGTCCTTGGACTTTCTCAAGGCTAGAGTCCTACCGCTCAAGCCTGAGCACCACTTCCGGCTTTTTTCTATGTTTGTGGTACTGAGGAATCAAACCACGGTCTTTGTGCATGCTAGGCAAGCACTCTACTAGGCCAAACTCCTGGCCCTTGAGGCTTCTTCGATCTACTTTTCTACTATCAAGTTTAGAGATGGTCTGACCAGGAACTTGGTTGTGTGTCCACAGTCACTATAGCCACACTCTTAGTACATTCTGGAAAGTAAGGTCTCAGGGATTCTCTGAAGTATGTGTGTGTTGGTAAGGAAGACAGCCGATCCATGCACTGACTTCTTTCTTGAAAGCAACCCAAAACAACTAAGTTCTTCTCTTGGGTTGAAGAGGGTCTGCTCCATACCAGCTCCTGATCAGTCAACTGCCAGGATGCGGGGGAATGCTACTGATCTCATGCCCAGGTCCTGAGGCTACGGACATCACTGCAGATGAGATAGTCCACCACTAGCAGCAGTCCAGAGCTCTGCATTCAAGTCCGCTGCCAGGAGAGAGTTAAGGGCTTGGGTTTAATTTGCCCGTTAATCACAGTTAAAAGAAGTAATGAGCATCTCCCCAAAGCCTGGGTGTTTCTCTGCAGATTAAGCAGCAATTTGCATAGCCCCTTTATTCATTCCCACCTTCCCCTGTGGGGCAGCTTGTCCTTTCAGACACAGCCAAGCGCAGCCGGAGGCGGCTGGAGCGGTTTGACAAATGGCTTTGCCATGCGCCATGGTTTGGGTGAAAGAGAAGGAGGGGGCAGCTGGGAGGAGAGGGCAGCTCCCGACAGTAATGGATAGCTGGGGCATTAAATAGTGCAGAACTTTTTATTAGACACATAGGAAAAAGAAGTTTAAATATTCAAAGTGGTTTTCTTTGAAGCCTGGGGAAGGAGAAGAAGGGTGGCAGAACAGCTGGCTGGGCAAGTTTACTCAGGGCCAGTTTACTCGGAGGTCTGCTTGTCCCTGTTTGCTGGAGGGGAAGGGCATCTGGAGGACACAAGTAGATCCAGGTCAGCTGGTGTCCCCAGGCTGTGACAGCCCTTGGGTAGTCCTGACACTTTCCTGCTGGGCTTGGTTGTGCCTGGCAGGATGGCAGCCTGGAGGCAGCACTGGGGCCTCCCGAGTCCTCAGGGCTGAAGAGCAGCTTGTTCAAAGCCCAGCATGTGGACACTGTGCAGTACACCAAGGTGAAGTCCCCCGTTTTGGTAGCAGATCTGGGTGCATGAAGTACTGACATCATCAAGAGCATGGAGAGACAGCCTTCTGCTCTCCTTAGCAGAAATGCCCTCCATTGAACAGAGGAGAGACAGGCCCAGAAGAGCCTCAGGGGAAGGGTGGAAAGACTGGTGGAGGAATTGTACTACATTTCTTGTTGTTGTTCTTGAAACTGTCCACTATGTAGCCCAGCCTGGCCAATTAGTTCATTTCCAAGGTCAGTTTAATGCTGGGTATGGGGGCTCACGCCTGCAATCCCAGCACTCATACTAAGACCCTGTTTCAAGGATGGAGGGAAATGGTTTGAGTACATAGTATTGATTTAGCAAACATGCGGCCCTGAGTCCAATCCCCCAGTACAGAAAGAAAGAAAGAAAGAAAGAAAGAAAGAAAGAAAGAAAGAAAGAAAGAAAGAGAAAGGAAGGAAGGAAGGAAGGAAGGAAGGAAGGAAGGAAGGAAGAAAGAAAGAAAGAAAGAAAGAAAGAAAGAGTCAAAAGTACCAAAAAATAAAAAGCCAACTTTTGAACTCAGGACTTGTCCCTGAGTTATTGTTTTTTTGTCCATCCTGGGACTTGAGCATTGTCCTTGGACTTTCTCAGGGCTTAGAGCCCTACCACTTGAGCCACAGCACCACTTCTGATTTTTTCCATGTACATGGTGTCAAGTAATTGAACCCAGGTCTTTGTACATGCTAGGCAAGCACTCTACCACTAGGCCACACTCCCAGCCTCCCTGAGCTTTTATGCTCAATTCTAGCTCTCTCCCACTTTGCGCTCCAGCTCCACTGGTAGCTAACTAAAAATAAGAGTCTCATAGAGTTTCCACCCAGACTGGCTTTGAACCATATCCTCAGATCTCAGCCTCCTGAGTAGCTAGGATTACAGGTGTGAGCCACTGGTGCCCAGCTAAGCCAACTTTTTAATTAACTCTTACTGTATTCTCAAGCTTGCTTTACAGGACTCTTCTTTTTTGCTAGCTTGTGAATCATATGATCACAGAATGTTAGAAGTCAATGATACTTGAAAACTGATTAACTGAAATTCAGAGGAAATGAAGTTGGGGACTTGAAAGAATGAGCAAGACCGATTATCACCTCTAGAAGCAGAGACTAGGCCAGACATGTGGGGTGAGTCTTATACTGCTCCCTTGAAGATAGGTGTAGAGCTGAGGAATGCTCTGTAGAGGCCCCTGGGAATATCCAGAGATGTGAGCCTTTTCTGAGGTGGGTTAGGAAGGCTCCAAAAGTCTTCAGGCCCCCTGGGTGACTCACCAGGCTGGAAAGCAGGTAGAAGTCCAGTTATCAGGGGCTAGCCCGATACACTGGGGATAGAGGAAGTAAAGGGGCACCCATTTTTTTCCCTTTCTTTCTTTCTATTGTCTGTCATGGGGCTTGAACTTGGGCTAGAGAGGGACTGGGAGCCAACAAACAGGAAATAACTGAGATATGATGCAGATGGGAATCAGGGGTTCTATGTGGCACGTGTTGGAATCTCAGAAACATGAGGCCAGGACTAGACACAAGTTTTCAATTTTGGTCCAGAATATTTCCCTCCGACCCTTACAACAGGTAAATTTTCATCTTACTGTGATAGGGCCAGTTCTAAATGCTGCATACCCTGAGGTCAGCAATATTCATGTTCCCAACTTAATGGTGAAGGAAATGAGGGACAGAGAGGTTCAGGGAGTGACCCCAGATCACACAGGGCACAGGAAAATAGGCTTGTCACCATTTTGACATCATATGCTGTTTTGTTTTCTAGTAGCAAGGATAGAACTTAGGGACTCCTGCACACTAGGCAAGCACTCTACTACTGAGCTACAGTCCCCGCCCAATGTCTTCCTATTACTTTACACTTAATGCATAAATTCTCATGACTGACCCCTTACCCCCCCCAAAAAAAGAAAGAAAATTCCCTTTTGTGTACGTGTATGTGTGTGTATCAGCCGTGGGACTTGAACTCTGGGCCTGGGCACTGTCCCTGAGCTGTTCAGCTCAAGGCTATGGCCCTACCCCTTGAGCCACAGCACCACTTCATGTCCAGTTTTCTGGTGGTTGATTGGGGATAAGTGTCTCTCAGATTTTTTTTTTTTTTTTTTTTTTTTGTGCGTCATGGGGCTTGAATTAGGGCTGGGCACTGTCCCTGAGCTCTTCAGCTCAAGGCTACCACTCTATCCTTGTGCCAAGCCCCACTTCCTGTTTTCTAGAGGTTAACTGAAGAGTCTCAGGTCCTTTTGTGCCCAGGCTGGCTTTGAACCTTGATCCTCAGATTTCAGCCTCCTGAGTAGGATTACAGGTGTGAGCCACTAGGCCTGGCAAAATGCTTTTTTTTTTTTTTTTTTTTTTTGCCAGTCCTGGGCTTGAACTCAGGGCCTGGGCACTGTCCTTGGGCTTTTCTTCAAGGTTAGCGCTCTTGAGCCACAGCACCACTTTAGGCTTTTTCTATGTATGTGGTCCCGAGGAATCGAACCCAGGTCTTTGTGCATGCTAGGCAGGCACTCTACCACCAGGCCATAATTCTGGCCCCTCACAGACTTTTAGTACCCAGGCTGGCTTTGAACCAGGATCCTCAGATCTCAGCCTTCTTTTTTCTTTTTTTTTTTGCCAGTCCTGGGCTTGAGCTCAGGGCTTGAGCACTGTCCTTGGACTTTCTCAAGGCCAGAGCTCTACCACTTGAGCCTCAGCACCACTTCTGGCTGTTTTCTATCTATGTGGTACCAAGGAATTGAACCCAGGTCTTTGTGTATGCTAGGCAAGCACCCTACCACTAGGCCAAACTCCCTGCCCAGATCTCAGCCTTCTGAGTAGCTCGGCTTATAGGCATGAGCCACCGTGCCCAGCAACTCCCTGCTTGTTTACCTGAAGCCTGGAGACGGAAGAAGAATCAACATGGAACTAGTGTTCTCTTGGCAATAAATCCACACCAAACTAAGGATGCCCAGGGAACAGTCCCCCTCTTTCCCCAAACTTCCTTTCACAACCCTAGAAAGCTGACTGCTGCAAACTTGCCGCTCAGCAAGGAGCCCTCACTTGTCTTCCAGTGTGGCAACTCAGTCAGGAGGGAGTCTTCATTGGTGCCCCACAAACTAGTGGGCACCCCCTCTGCAGGCCTCGCTCACAGAGCTCTGCATAGCTCCATTCATTAAGCCGGAGGACTCCAGCAATGGAGGAAAGCAATCAGAAACCCAAACGCATCAGAGTAAAATGCAGGGAATCCGAAAACACACCTCAAAGGTACAGGATTGCCCTTGCGTTGGGGAAACCAGTCAGTGGGGCTCCTTCACTGTCTCTGGCCTAGCCAGGAGGGGATCTAGAAAGCAAGAGGACCAAAACCAAAGAAGCTAAAGGTTCTGGAGACAAAGCTCAGTGAGGAAATCGTCAGCCTCACAGTGGTGTGGCAAACCAGGCCCAAACCCAGGAAAAACAGCGTTTCCAGCCACTGCTCCCTCGTCTGTTGAGAAAGCGTCTGTGTAAACTCACTCTCCTACCTGGGGACCACACACGTGGCAGCTCGGGGAGAAGCATGGTGCCCCTGCCCTCCAAGGCCAGGCAGACAAGGCAAGCAGGATACTTTTCTGCACAGCACACACGAACACTTTGGAGGCTCAAGCCCAGCCTGCCGTGTCATGTGACTCTCCACACGTCCCCACAGGCAGGGGAGTCTGTGTAACATCTGGCAACTGGAAAGGAACACCAGAGTGGGCAAGGGTGTGTTACTCAATGTGCTACTGGCTGCTGTGTGAGGCTGGGCAGACAGCCCGTGGAGCAGGAGACTCTGAGACAGAAGGGCCAGGTGTAGCCAGCAGCTCCTTAGGGCAAGGGCTTCCAGAGTGTGGCCGCCTGCAGCACACAGCCCGCCCAAGCTCCTTTCTGCTACCCCATTCTGCTATCCATTTCTCCTTTCTCAGTTCCTGGACTTATTTCAGCCCGATTCCCCCAAAAGGAGGTGACCAGGCAAAGATTGGGGAGAAGCAGTAGGCTGACATTAATCGATAGAAGCGGCTCCAAGCGGTTCATGCGGCCTTATCTCTCTCTCCTTTGGATAACGTGTGTCCGCCGGAGTCCACGGGGTCGGTGATTAATAGGGGCCATCACTCACTGTCCAGGACGGCTGAAAGGCAGCAGGGAGGGGGCGGCCCTCCCCAGAACTGAGATAACAAGCAGCAGGAATAATGAGTGGTGTCACTCCACTTTTCATTTTGATGGAAAGTCATTACGGGAGTCAACGCCAGCGACAAAGAGCCATGAATCAACTGCTCTGCTATGAAATTAAAATCGAATTGCTGGCCACCCCCAGCCCCTACCCTCCCTGGGAAATGGGGATGGGGAGGCGGCTTGGGTGAGGGGTACTATCGTGGGGTGGGCTCTATCCAATCCCAGAGCAGCCAGTTATGGGCAGGAAGTGGACAGGCAGCCAGTGAAGGTGACAACTCCTGTCTCCACCTTGTCTGTCAGACCCTTCCTCCCTAAACCATGTTTCCCCTCTGCCTGGAAGGTAAGCTGTGATTAAGAGGAAAATATGGCTTTGCTGATTCCAATAGGCCACTGCCTGACTGCTCCCTTGGGCTGCTGGCTGGAGCAGGGTAGCTTAGCCCTGGTTAGAGAGTGAACAGGGGCCTTAGCTGAGCCCCTTGCCAAACCAATTTTGTAGATTCTACTAGGGCCTTCCTCATCATTACAAGCAAAGACATAAGCCCCTAATCTGGGACTCCACAGGGGCAGCTAATGGTCAGGAAGGCTGCCTGGACCAAGAATCCATGAAAACAGGTGCCCAGCTTCAACCACAGGCTCTGGGGAGCCACGTGAGTAACTGTCAGCAGCAAATCAAGAGTCTTGCCCTCTTTTATTAAGTCCAGCTCAACTAGCTAGAAGAAGCCGTGGTTCCAGGCTGAGAAGCCATGAGGCCAGTCAAGACAGCTTCTTGCAGCAAGCCAAGAGAGTGCTTGAGGCCACCATTCAAGCTAGTTCCTTCCCATAGTTCTCAGTCTTCCAGTCTGCCTGGTTTCTTACTGGGAAGAGCTGACCACAATCAGTCTGGGTTCGGCTGCCATTTCAACGCTGGGAAGATGGTGAGACATGGAGGGAGTGTGTCACAGAAATGTCCCCATCAGGTTCACGGGGCGTCCACTGTACCTCTTAGAGATGTCAGCTTCGATCTGAAAAACAGGTGCTACATAGGTAGGGATCCAACAAGCAGGTGCAGTGCTTCATTCTGCAGAAACTTGGGGATCCTCGTACATGGCAAGGGCACCCCGTCCCATCTTACCAGCTTCTGTAGTTCCTTGGTCTTCTCCAGCAGCAGGTCCAGCTTGGGCTCCAGCGCCGCCTGCTCCTCAAGGGCATCCTGCTGCTTCTGCACCATCAGCTCTTTCTTCAGAGCCAACAGCTGAGACTGCTTCAGCTTTTGCTGGAGGAGCTCAGTCACGCGGTCCACGTACCTATACAGAAGGCGCTCAGGTGAGTGGGTAGGCTGCCCAACTCTACTACTTAGTGAGGTGAGGCTCAAGAAGCAATTCCCTGGTTGGCCTTTCACCCCAACACCCTCAAGTCTTTCTCTGTAAGAAATACCACTCCAGGTTCCCCTGTTAGATCTGGAAAGCAGATTCTGCACAAATCAACCCCCCTCTCCACTTCCCTCTTCCATCTGCCCTAAAGACAGTCCAAGGAGAAGGCAGGAATGAGCTCTGAGAGGTCACAAACAGAGGAAGAATACAAGGACCCAGAGCTGATCAAAGCAGCAGAGCCTACAATGCTCAGGCTCTGAGTTCAAACCCCGGTACTGGCCCAAAAAAAAAAAAAGATGACAGAGCCTAGCATTAGGATAGCCAGACCTTGGTGAGGCCAGAATCATAAACAGGTGTTGCATTCGAAGACTGGTGAGCTGGCCAATGAGATCCTGTAGTGTGAACACCATCGCAACCATCTTCTCTTTGGTTTGGCCCTGCAGAATGGCAGGAGCCAGCTGAAACTGGCTCACAGACAGGATGTCAGCTTCCTCACTCATCTCCACTGCCCTCTGGGACAAGAAGATCTCGAGCTGGATTACAGGAGGAAAAGATCTCAGAAGCTAGGTCCCCAGACTGGTCAAAATGTAAGAATGAGTGGTAAGGGCTAGAATCTGGGCAAGGTGGGATATTTCCTCTGCTGTTTTCACTGCTAGAAATTCTACAACTGCAATGTGCCATTCCTATCTCAAGCCTACTTAGTTCTGGCCTCTCATCTCTCTTCCCCAGACTGTAGGACAGATAACCAAGAATACAGACATTCAAAGGGTCTCTCTGTCCCAGTGGAGGTATTTCTTTTCTCTTCATGGGAGGAATGGGATTCTGGGACTAGAAATGCATCTTTAAGAGGCTGCAGATTAGGAAAAGGCCAGGAAGAACTTAAGCAGCAGACATCTCTGTCCATCTTCTTTTGCCATGGAAATTAGATCATTTTTTTGTCTTCTTCCTCTGAGGCTAGAAGGGGCCTCTTTGGGCAGAAAGAAGACAGAACTGGATGGGGACAGAACTTTCTGGAGGTTCTCCTCAACCACAGGCCATTCCAAAGAAAGAGATCTCAATACAGGGCCTACTTTCCCAGTCCAAGAACACTGGCTCCTTACACTTGAGCCATGGCAATTACGTTTCAACACAAACGAGATGGTGTGGCTCCTATCTTGTTAAAACAAAACAAAACAACCAGGGTTGGGAGTCTGGCCTAGTGGTAGAGTGCTTACTTAGCATACATGAAGGCCTGAGTTCAATTCCTCAGTACCACATACATAGAAAAGGCTTGAAGTGGTGCTATGGCTCAAGTGGTAGACCTCTAACCTTGAGAAAGCTCAAGGACAGTGCTCAGGCCCTGAGTTCAAGCCCTAGGACTTGCAAAACAAAAACAAAAACAAAAAACAACCTACAAGCTCCAACAATTTCATGGTTTACCAAGTCAACCCCAAATTCAGACTATCTCTGAGTTCTTCTTCTGCTCCCCCATCCCAGCTCCTATAACAATGAGCCATGAGGCCTCCTTGCTGTCAGTCAAATGTACGTAGCAGACGCCCACCTTAAAACCTTGGGGCCAGGCACGGTGGCTCAGGCATGGTGGCTCACTCCTGTAATCCTAGCTACTCAGGAGGCTAAGATCTGAGGATCATGGTTCAAAGCCAGCCCAGGCACTAAAAGTCCATGAGACTCTTATCTCCAATTAACCACCAGAAAACCAAAAGTGGCACTATCACTCAAGGGGTAGGGTGGTAGCCTTGAGCTGAAGAGCTCAGGGATAATGACCAGGCCCAGAATTCAAGTCGCACAACCGACAACAAAACAAAACAAAACAAAAAAACCCTTTTCCGCCTGAGAAGTCCTTTTGCTAGACAATGCACCATTGCCTCAGCTTAAATCACCTTCTTAATGAAGCCTTCCCTGACTCCCAGGTATAACCACAACCCTTCCCAATGGCTCGGCTCCATCCCCTGCTTTCTTTTTCTTCATACACATCATCTACCACACTGCAGTATTTGTCAGGTTCTCATCTGCCTTTCCCACTCCAATAGAAGCTCCTTCAAGGCCTTCGGATGTCTGCTTCACTGCTCTATCTCCTGTGCCCAAGAAAGAGCCAGGCACTTTGGAGACTCACAATACAGATGAGCTGGAAAGGGGGTGGGGAGCATCCTGCCCCAAGACAAAGAAAGGACTTAGTGCCCGCCCTTCACACTGACAGGAGTAGTCGGGCCAGGGGACAGGAGTAACATGACATGCTATGCTGGGGGCAGGCTGCTCCTAGACAACAGTACCTCCATGAGCTCATCAATGAACTGATTCCGGGTCTCGGGGTATTCAAGAAGTGTCAAAGCATCTGTGCCTCTAGCAACACCTTCCGGAGCTGCCAGGAAGAAAAGCAGAGAAGTGAGGAGGGATCCAGAACTAAGGAAGAAAAAGACCCACAGTAGCACTAAAGCTACTTCCCAGCCCAAGCCAAGGGAGAAGGTTATCGTTTCCCAATTATCCTAGCCTTATTTAGGCTTCCTGCCAACTCCAGCCTACCAGTACCACAGAGCTGAGTTCAGGGAAGGCCAGCTCAGAGCTGGTGTAGGAGGTAAAAATGTCATCCTGCACTGCCCTCTAGTGGCTAAGATCACTGCTACAGCCTCTCTACTGGTGAGGAGGAATCAGGACAAACTGGGGTCCAGCCAACACCCTTTAGGTGTCCCCACCAAAATGGCTAGCCTGTAGTCAGTCTACAAAAGGTGAGTCTTCCTAGAGAACTTCTCTTCTGCCCCTCTCCACACACATCCTTAGCAAGACTTAGAGAAAAGTTTAAATGTATGAGAAGCCTAATCATGGTAGTATGTTTTGTGTCTAGGTATGGGGGTTCCTTGAGCTCTTACCTTCAGTTCCTGCCTCTAGCACTGTGATCTGCAAAGCAGTGGCATCATCTCCCCAGTCTATCTCATCACTCCCAGGGTCCTGGGAGGGGAGCAAAGAACCAGGAAGCTTGGTGAGAATTCCCTAGCACAGGGAGCCAGAATGGACCAAAGCTTTAAGAAAGTCCAGGGCCTGCATGCTCTAGCTGGATTAAGGTCTACAGCCAGGATGCATTGGCCAAAGTTGGCATCGTGAGCTAGTACGTGGTCACCTTCGTCCTTGCTTTGTAAGGTTCTTATATACCCTGGCAGAAGAAGATGTATACACTCTGACACATCACTTTTGAAACTGCCTCCCTTGGACTGCACTCCTCTTCAAAGGAGCAAACTTGGAGGCATGCCTTTACCCACACAGACACAGACAACACACACATGGCTGAAGCAGGACCACAGAAAGTCGTCTGAGGATGAGCCAAATGGGCATCCTAACCTTGGACTGTGATTCCAGGGAGATGCCCCAGTCGATTCCAGCAGCCTCTGCAGAGATGCCAGCACTGGAGACTGCCTCCGCCCCAAAGTCGCCCCAGTCAATCTAGAAAGAATGTCAGCCAAATAAGGTGTGGGAAAAAAGGAGAGAAAAGAAAAGGCCGGCACCAGTGGCTCATACCTGTAATCCTAGCTCCTTAGGAGGGTGAGATTTAAGGATCATGGTTCGAAGTTAGCCAACGTAGAAAAGTCCATACAACTCTGATTGATATCTAGTTAACTACTCAAAAAAACTGGAGCCAGGCGCCCATGGCTCCTAGCTATGCTGGAGGTTAAGATCTGAGGATCATGGTTCAAAGCCAGCCCGGGCACAAAAGTTCATGAGACTCTTATCTCAAATTAACCACCAGAAACTGGAAGTGGTGCTGTGGCTCAATGTGGCAGAGTGCCAACTTAGAGCTGCAGAGTTCAGGGACAGTGCCTAGGCCCAGAGTTCAAGCCCCATGACTGACCAAAAACAAAACAAAACAAAACCCCTCAAATGGAAGTGGAACTGCTATCCTTGAGCATAAAAGCACAGTTTTAGCACAGAGGCCTTTGAGTGGCTTCTGGTTTACACAAACCAGCTTGCTGAGTCCCCCAGCACTGTCTGTGCTCTGGTCTCAAGGAGGCCAGGTCTTTGCCCTCCCCTCTGGGCCTCTGCGTTCAGGACAAGGTCTGAGCTGGGGAGAATAGCTCCTAACAAGGTCGGTGTACCTCATCTTCTTCCACATGCTCAGGAGGCTCCTCAAGGTGTGGCCGCTCCACCACCGAGGGCTCTGTCCCCGTCCTCCATTCGTACACAGTGGAGTTTCCCCGCTTCTGCACGTACTGCAGCATGGGCAACACCTGCTCTGCGGGGCTTCGGCAGAAGACACAACTGAGCCTGTGGCTGACCAATACCTGGGCACATGGTCCAAGGGCAAGGCTCCCACCAGCTCAAGGGTAGGAAATGCGGCTCACAGAGCTGGGTGCTGGTAGTGCATGCCTGGAATCCTAGCTACTCAAGAACTGAGGATATGAGGACTGTGGATCATGAATTAAAGCCAGACCAAGCAGGCAAGTGCATGAGACTCTATGTCTAATTATCAGCAAAAAACAGGAAGTGGAATACAAAGCTCTGAGTTCAAGTCCCAGGACCATCACACACACAACAAAGCTCATGTTATATGGGAAAATGGCAGTGGGAAAGAGCCAGGGAGCACTGATGAGCCATTCCCCCTGCTAGAGAGAAGCTGTAATCATTTTTGGGGGGTCATGGGGCTTGAACTCTGGGCCTGGGCGCTGTCCCTGAGCTCTTCAGCTCAAGGCTACCACCCTACCCCTTGAGCCACAGCCCCACTTCCCATTTTCTAGTGATTAATTAGAGATAAGAGTCTCATACCCTTTAGTGCCTGGGCTGGCTTTGAACCTCAGTCCTCAGATCTCAGTCTCCTGAGTAGCAAGGATTACAGGCGTGAGCCACCAAGCTCAGCTCAGCTGTGATCCTTTTTACCTTTCACACACGAATCCCACGCAGGCCTGGTACAGTTCAATAGCTTCGCCCAGGGACTGAGCCGCTGCACCAATCTCAGCCAGCTGGCTGGGCAGGTCCTTCACTAGGGCCAGAAGTTCTCTCCGAACATTGTCTCCCTAGAAAAGGGAGAAAGGAGAGGCTTAGGCAGACCTGGTCAGAGGAAGAATCCAACAAGTCAAAGGTATCCAAAGGGAAGACACTGGTCCAAGAGGGGTACAACCGGCAGAGAAGTCAGAAGGCTGATTGATAGCGAAGTCTTTGCTATTAACAGAAGAGTCAGGCCCAGGAAGCCAGCCCCAGGCCCGATGCCCTCCACTCTCTCTATCTGCTCACCGTGATGCCATACTGCTTGCAGGAGTGGTAGAACAGCTCTCTCATCTCAGCGGCCCCAGCCTGGCCCTCCTCCTCCTTGCGGCTGTATTCTTGCTGGAGCTGCTGGCACTTGGCAATCTGTTTCTTCAGCGATGGGATCTCATAGTTGACATTCCGAACCAAGAGGCTAGAGAGTTCCACTAAGAAGGACCCAGAAAATTCACCCCAGGATAGCCACACCCCTAAGGCAAGATGCCCCAGGATGCAAGCAAAAATACCCTAGGGTGGTGGTCAAGAGTGCGATTGCTGTTCCAGGCTCCCCCCTTCCTGGATGAAGAACCCAAGTTACAAAGCCAGGACTCTACCACCCCTCAGCTGCAAAAACAAGGAATATTAATATTGGCCATATGGATCCACATGAAACACTGAGCCTAGTTCCTTGTGTAGTGTAAGTGCTTAATAAACTTTAGCTATTATGATCACTTAAAAACCAGTGATGGAAGTGATGGAAACAACCCAGCTGCTCTACTACAGATGAATGGATACAAAAAAAAGTGATCTATACACACACACACACACACACACACAACGGAATTCTACATAGCCAACAGACAAGATAAAATAATAGTATTAGCTGGGAAATGGATGAAACTAGAGTGAATCATGTTGAGTGAGATAAGTCAAGATCAAAGGAACAAAAGGTACATGGTCTCCTTGATATGTGGATATTAAAGTACAAGAGCAATGACTCAATATTTGGGTACCCAAGGTTATAGACACGGTCTTGGAGATATAAACATAACTACATAGATATAAATATCTATGACGAAATACTCTACAGACATGTTTTATTATATAGATTAATACGTTTTTTGGTTTTTTTTTCAAAAAATTATTTTTTTAATTTCATGTTTTTTTCATTAAAAATTTTTATTAAAGAATTTATTAACATTGATTTTTACATCATATGTATCTATGACATACAAACCCTCAGCTTAATTTTAATTATGTTCTAAAATCTATGTGCTAAAATCTATTGCATATAGAGATTCTCTTCTTCAATACTTGTTTGTTAAGCATGACATTTGAAATATGATGTAAAAATCAGTGTTAGCAGGCTAGAAGCGTAGTCTAGTGAAAGAGCGCTAGCCTAGTGGTAGAGTGCTTGCTTAACATGCACAAAGACCTGGGTTCAATTCCTCGGTACGACATATACAGAAAAAGTTGGAAGTGGTGCTGTAGCTCAAGTGGCAGAGCACTAGCCTTGAGCAAAAAGAATCCAAGAACAGTGCCCAGGCCCTGAGTCAAGCCCCAGGACTGGCAAAAAAAAAAAAAAAAAAACACCCAAAAGCAAAAAAAATCTGAAAAGACCAAAACCTGTGGCTACAATCAGTCCTTTAGTTGCCCCCTGTCTCTCAGGAACCCAATATGATTCCCAGGACAACTCATACCTCTTCTGCCAACTGCAGAAAGGGGTACAGTGCACACTCCACCCCATCGGAGGGGGCAGGTCAAGTACCTGCTCAGTGAGGAACACATCTGGTCCTCCTTCGTCCCTTCCAGGAATCATTTTTCTATCACACACTATCTGCACTCCACTCTCCTCTCATAATAGACTACGCCTCCTGTAGGCCTGAGTGGGCTTCCCCAGGTGCAGCGGCATCACTTTACCTAAGTAGGTGTTGTCCTTCTCGTACAGGGCTACGATCTCTTGCCAATCCTGAGCAGAACAGAAAGGGGAAGTCAGCTGGGGAGAACACTCAGCCTCAGCCTCGCAGCTCAATTCCTAGACAGAGTGGACACTTCCCCCAAGCTTCTCAGCACACCAAACACAAACTCCTAGACCTTCTTCACCTGTGTATGTGTGTGTGTGTGTGTGTGTGCGTGCGCGCGTATGTGCACACACGTGCCTCAATACTGGAACTTGAACTCAGCCTTGCACTGTCACTTGGCTTTTTTTGCCCAAGGCTGTTGTTCTACCATTTGAGCCACAGACCCATATCCGATTGTTGCTACCTAATTGCAACTAAGAGTCTCTACTCAGGCTGGCTTCAAATCTCAATCCTCAGATCTCAGCCCCTTTTGTAGAGAAGATTACAGGCATAAGCTACCAGTGGTGTGAGCTGCTCCCTCCTCCAGCTCCGCATGCTAGATGGACCATCCACTTTATTGTTCGTGTGTGGCACCAACAAGCACACCTCAAAGCAGCAGGTGAGAAAATATAAGCCCAGAGGAAAGATCAACATTTGGCATAAACTACTGGGAAGAGAGTCAGTCTAGGAAACAGTCTACATAGATGTCTCCACCAGCCGCTCAGAGAGACTGGAAGGGCTATGGACTGGATGTCCCTGCTGGCCCCGCCGTCACACTTGCCTTCATCCTCTGTGAAGAGTACTGGCCAAAAATATTTTTTGTAGAGGCCTCAGTGCCTTTGAGAAGGTCCACAATTCTTAGGCAGTGGAAGTAGTGAATGTCTGGAAAGCAAGGAAGGGTGGGAGCTTGGAGAATGACAGCATCCTTCTGACCTCTTGCAGTCACTGTATGTGGTGACTCACATGTACTACACTGAAAACAATTTTGGCAGATAGCTCTCCCCTTCATCATTCCCAGCTAGAAGAAACCAGCACCCCTCCCTCTGTCTCTGCGGGCAGGCTTGCTGGCTACACAAGGGGGTAACTTAATAGATACAAACTGTGCCAGGAAAGGGAGGATTTCAGTGACAAGGTCTCAAAGCCCCGAAGCACTCACAGGACCCAGAGAGCAGCTGGGCAATCTCTTCGGTCTCTGGCATGTCCTGGATGGCAGCATTGATCTTCTCCCGGATCAGCAGCACAAGGCTCTGCCATTTCAGGCTGCAATGCCTTCTGTCCACCAGCCAGTCTGTATCAGAAACATGCAGTCATGGCCTTCCTCTACAGCTCCAAAACCCCATTACCAATTCAAGTGGAATGCACTGGATAATGGCTAAAAGTTACCATGGTATTGGTTAAGGTATGGGGGAGGGAGGAGTTCTCACAGGCCGAAAGAGATGCTTGGGCTAAACAGATTGCATCAGGCTGACTTTATTCATAATCTCCTAGAGCGGTTTCCTCAACACAAAGGGAATGACAAACTTTTAAATTGGTCCTGACATGAAAGTGCCACTTTTGACCACCCTAAATTCTCCATAATATTTTGCTTCCAGGGCTAATTACAACTTTCTTGTTGACAGGGGATGCAGTTCAACTTCCCTTTCCTTAGGGCTGGGATTAACTAGAACAGCAGAAAACATTAGGTGGTTATGCCAAGTACTGGATGAATGAGCAACTGCAAAGCCCCTAATACCTACAGCGCCCCAAGGACTAGATACCATTAGTCTTTACTTAATTGTGAAGTGCTACCTTGCACATGTGACTCTCAATGGAACTGACTTCAAGGAGCTGAACCCAGCTCAGTGTTTAAGCCTTAGAGTCAGGTTCATTCCTCAGTAAAAGAGAACTAATAGCCAGGTTTAGTGGTTAGATGGTCCTGAGTTGTAATTATCAAATCTCTTGAACAATTCTATCTCTTCTCCATGACTCAGTTTCCCCACCCACAAAATGGGACAAAACACCACCATATACAAGAGGAAATAAGGGGGGGGGGGCAGGAGCATAGCCTAATAGTAGAGTGCTCACCCAGCATGCACGAAGCCCTGGGTTTGATTCCTCCGTACCACATACACAGAAAAAGCTGGCAGTGGCACTGGGGCTCAAATGGTAGAGCGCTAGCCTTGAGCAAAAAGTATCCAAGGAGCTGGGCGGCCCAGGGGTTCACATCTGTAATCCTAGCTATTCAGGAGGCTGAGATCTGAGGATCAAGGTTCAAAGCCAGCCCAGGCACAAAAGGTCCTGAGACTCTTTACCTCCAATTAACCTCTAGAAAATAGGAAGTAGGGCTTGGCTCAAGGGTAAGGCAGCAGCCTTGAGCTGAAGAGCTCAGGGACAGTGCCCAGGCTGAATTCAAGCCCCATGACCCACAAAAAAGAAAAAAAGTGCCCTAGGACAGTGCTAAGACCCTAAGCTCAAGGCCCAGGACTGGCAAAACAAAAAAAGAAAAAGAAGAAAAAAGAGGGAATGAGAGAAAATGCTGAACACCCTGCCTGATACACAGAACTCAAGGGATATTAAATGATCTTCATTTTTATTTTGGTAGTACTGGGGTTTTGATTTCAGAAGCTCACGTTTGCTAATCAAGGGCTCCAAAGCTTGAGGCATGCTCCTAGACTATGATACTATATTTGTATAACATCAAGTGCATAAAACAGAACTCCGAGCTGAGAGCGAGCGGCCTCAGTCCTATAGTCCTAGTTCCTCAAGAGGGTTGAGATCTGAGGATCAAGGTTCAAAGACCCAGGAAAGTTCATAAGACTCTGATCTCCAATTAACCAGCACAAAGCTGAAAGTGGAGATGTGGCTCAAGTGGTAGAGCAACAACCAGCCTTGAGCAAAAAAGCTAAGGTATGGTACCCAGGGCCCCAAGTTCAAGCACCAGTACTGACTCATTCATGTATGTGCATGTGCACACATACACACAATACATAAAAAATAATCCATAAATAATAAATATTGTCTGCTGAAAATGTTCAGAGAGAAAAAATTATGTCAGAACTAGTAAAGTCCTAACTGAATTTGTACCGTCCTCCCATTTTGTTCTCGAAAGATTAAACGCTACATGTGTAAGTCTGCCTAAACAGGTAGCTTAAACTTATGTCAGAATGTCTGCAACAGTTTGTCAATAAAGTTTAGTTCTTTTTTAATTAAAAAAAAAGAATGTCAGAACTAGGAGCCAAAGGCTAAAGCAGTCAAGCATCATCTTAAGAACAAGACTGACATTAAAACTGATAAATCCAGTGAACATTTTTTTTAAGGCCTGCAGCTGTGCACATGCCCTGATGAGGTCAGACTGGGAGGAGATGTGTTAGACTGGCCACTAAAAGGTCTCTATGTCCACCTGAGTCTTAATATACAAGGATGACAAGGGCTTTAAAATAAAAGAGAGGTGCCTTGTTTTCTGGCATAATGCAAAAAAAAAAAAAAAAAGAAAAGAAAAAGAAAAAAGCACAGAAGACTGAGCCGGACAGGCTTAGGTTCCTGTTCAGATCTGCCATTAAGTAACTGACTGGAAGCCCCAGCCACTTCTCCTGCCCCTGAATGATATGAGGCGAAGGAAGAACGCGAGAGTCGAGTGCAGACTTCCTAGAGAGTTCCTTCCGCTGCTCCTGGGCCTGGCCACAGACCAAGGCCGGCGATCAGCCTTCCAGGGTTCCCAAGCTGCTGGCGACAGGGGGCAAAGCACAGGCCTCCCCCGACAGCCCACGGCGCGGGCGCCCGTCCTACCGAGCAGCTTGCTGGTCTGGATGTCGATGGGCACGTGCTGATGGTCCTGGAGGGAGACACGGCGGAGAGGGGGGCGTGAGCGTTGGGAGGTCAGGCACCACGCATGCGCTCGTTTCACTGCCCCCAACCGCCGCGGTGCGGGGCCAGGGCCCCGGGCTGTGGGCAGGGCCGCGTGGGGGAGGAAGGCCAGGGAGGCAAGGGCTGGGGTCCCGGGAGAAGCTCCCACAACCCCAGGCGCTGCCTCCACACCTGCATCTTGCCTCCACGTCCACGTCCACTTCCGCTTCCGGCAGAAGAACCCGGTTCGTCCCGCCCCCGCGACCAATCCAGGCTAAGCTTCAGTTCTGATATAAACAGGCCTCCTTCAGCCACGTCGCCGCCTTTCGCCCAGCCAATCATCCCTTAAGCCCCACCCACCTCGAGGCTCTGAATGGCTAAGTCAGGGAGGGGCGGGAGATCAGAAGACAGCCAATCGGAGACGCGAGGCGGGCTCAGGCCCGAAGAGGGGCGGGGGCGCCTGGAAAAGGATGCAGTGACGCACTGTCCCGACAGGGGCGCACGAGAGCCAGTCCCTGCAGTTCCCCTCTACTACTCCAGGGGGCGCGAAACCGACAGTATATTCCAAAGTAGTTGAAAGTACTTTTTCCCCCTTTTCTTTTCTCTCTCTCTCAGGGCCTGAGCACTGTCCTTGGACTTTCTCAAGGCTAGAGCTCCACCACTTGAGCCACAGCACCACTTCTGGCTTTTTCCTATATATGTGGTACCAAGGAATTGAACCCGGGTCTATATGCATGCTAGGCAAGCACTCTACCACTAGGCCAAACTCCTGCCCCCGCCCCCCTTTTCTTTTGTTTTCCTTTTTTCTGTCGTGGGTCTTGAACTCAGGGCCTGGACGCTGTCCCTGAGCTTTTTTGCTCAAGGCTATTGCTCTACCATTTTTAGCCACAGCTCCACTGCCAGGTTCATGGTACTTAGTTGGAGGCTGAGTCTCACAAACTTTCCTGCCTGGACTGTCTTTGCACTGTGATAACTCAGCCTCCTGAGTAACTAGGAGTACAGGTGTGAGTCACCAGCGCCCCAGCTGGAACTACTTTTTTCCTCACCCTGCCTTGCTTTATTGTTTGCAGATGCTTGGTAGCATTTGGCACACTTTGCCTTTCCCCTTCTGTTTATTTGATGGACGTGAGGTGAGCACTTATTTGGTATTGGGAAATTGGCGCAGGGAAGGGGAACAAGAGGAAGGGAAAGCCCAGGAAACATCCCAGAGATAACATACTGACTCTTAAAGAGCTCAAGAGACTGCTGCTAGAAACTTCGCAGACCACACAGTACAAATGGGGTGCAGTGGAGTACTGGCAGGTAGGACTGGCAAATATAATTTGTGGAGTGGAGTTCAGTGCAGTACGAAAATGAAGGGTCCTTTGTTTAGCCAGGTGTCAGTGGCTCATGTCTGTAATCCTAGCTTCTAAGAAGGCTGAGATCTGAGGATCTCGGTTCCAAACCCGTCTAGGCAGGAAAGTCTATGAGACTCTTAAGATCTAATTGACCACCAAAAAAACCCTGAAAGTGGAGCTGTGACTCAAGTGGTAAAGCACCAGCATTCAGCAAAACAACAACAACAACAAAAAACAAAACAAGCTAAGGGACAGCACCTAGACCATGAATACAAGCCCAAGGAAACACACCCATACACACACACACCCCCACACACACCCCCACACACACAAAGGGTCCCTTGTTTAAAAAAAAAATTATGAACATTTTCAAGGGGCTATTGAACCAGACTCCTGACTATTGGTTGGTGTCAGGCCAGCCTCTCAGTTAAGAAAAAGGGGAAGGCGGGGGGGGAAAGGGGGCAATAGTCAGAGGCTTTGATTTAGAAGCCTCCTTAACGGACTTGGACTTTATCCTTGCAGACAGAAAGGAACTCTGATGGGGTTTTAAGGGTTTGAGACAGGGAGGGACATGTACAGATTGGCTGCAAGAGGGATGGATTAGTGAGAGATAAGACTGGAGACAGAAAGACTGGAAGGAGGCTGCTATCCAGAGGTTAGGGTCTGACCTGAGATTGAAGGTGTGAAAAGGAGAGGAAAGGCAGGATTTGAGAGACATTTAGGAAGAAAATGGATAGGACTTGGCAAGAGATTGGCTATGTGGGTGGGGAGACAGGCAGCCAGGTATTGAGTGAACATGTCACCATTTTACATGAGGATGTTGGATGCTGAGCAGGCATAGGGGGAGGAGAGGACCTCAGCTTTGAACTTGTGGAGTTATTAAGGGTGGGAGACCCTCAGGTAGAGTGTGCAGAGAGAGGGCACTTGGGTCTATACTTTTGGAGTTCAGGGGAATCATACAGACTGGACAGTTTAGAGCCAGTCCAAGTCAGCTGATCTGTGGTCTAACAGTGGCTGGAGTTAGGACAGGACTTGAAGTCAGCCAGGGAAAGAGAATGAGGAGAGGGTTAGATAAGGGCAGATTTCCAGGGACTTTTTAGAATGGGTATGTCATTTCTGAATGCCATCTTCTCCTCTTGCCCCCCCGCTTGTGGCAACATAATGCCTGGGGTTTAGTTGATTTTTGCATTGAACTGCCTGGTATGATTCACTAGTGGGTAGACCTAGATTTCAGTCCTATGAGATCTTGGACAATTTCCACAGCTCTCAGATAGCTACAGTTTCCTCAACTTAGAGATAACACCTATTCTATCTCTAGGTATTTCTGTTTAAAGGCTTAAATAAATAAACATTCTAGGTATTTATTTACCTTTTTTTGTCAGTTATGGGGCTTAAATTCAAGGCTGGGAGCTCTTTTTTCTGAAAGCTAGCACTCTGCCACTTTGAGTTCCACTTTGGTTTTTTGTTTTGTTTTGTTTTAGGTCAACCATGGGGCTTGAACCCCTAAGCTCTTCAGCTCAAGGCAAGCGCTCTACTACTTTGAGCACCGATTGGAGTCTCACGGCCTTCTGTTCCCCAGCTGGCTTTCAATTGTGATCCTCAGATGTCAGCCTCTTGAGTGTCTGTGATTACAGGCCTGACCCACTGGTGACCAGTTACAATGAACTTGAGATCTGTATTTTCATGCTTTGTAAAATACATAGATATAAAATATTACATGTAATCATTATCATAGAACTTGAAAGATATCCTTGGAAATAGCCCACAGAGCAAAATTAAGGGCTACTTTAGTACTCTCTCATGGGAATTTGGCTCCCATCTCAGAATCCTGACTCAGGCAATAGGAATTGCTGGGGCTCCCCCACTATTAAACAAACACTTACTGATCTCCAACTATGTGTTGTGGGCTCCTGAGCTATCCCAAGAAGTCTAGCACTACCCCACCCTCAGGGATAGCTCTCCTCCTTGAATCAATAGGAAGGGTATGGCAGGACTGGAAGGCCAGCCCTGATGACTGAGTGAAGCTGAGACCACCAGCGCCTCACTCCACCCACAGGTGACTCATGTGGAATACAAATCTGCTAGAACCATTTCTGCCCAGCTGCTGACTTGCAGCCTCCAGGAGACTGCGCAGAAGGACATACATGCCTGGGCCTCTTCCAAAGTCACAAGGAACTTGAGGCCTGTACCTTAGGACATGTGTTGTCCAGGTCATTGACTCGGTCTGCAGGAAGGCTGGCGGTTGGGGGGGGGGGGGCGGGGGGGTGGAGCTTGTTGAGCCTCCTGATAAGGGAAGGGAGCAGACTTTTGACCTGGAATCTCTCAAGCCTCTGCTGAGGGGAGTAGGTGGGATGCCGGGAGAGGGGCAGCGAACACACGGACAAGTGGAGGAAAGACAGCTGGCTGGGCTGTCAGCTTCACAAAAGGGAATCACACAGCCCTGCTAGGAGCCTTTTATATAAGGCTGCCTTGTCAACTGTTGTTGTTATTTTGCTTATTAAATGATAACTGGGTGCCACGTGCCAGTGGCGCTCTAACTGGTTTACGAGTCTTATCTAATTCGATCCTTCCTTATGACTTGATGTGGCTCAGGTTTTAAAAGGCAAAGGAGCCAAAGCTTAGCTAAGGAACGCATTCAATCCCACCTGGCTGGCATTGGTTGGAGATGAGATTCAAACAAGGCTTCTCAGCCTACATTTTTATTCTCTATGTGAGATTCCCATGCCTCTCCTACACGCCTGCCTGCTGGGCCAGCTTGGTCACACGATCCCCCATCTCCTCTTCCCTGGCCTATACCTGATTTCTGCTCTCTCCTCACTTGTGTCAGACCCTCCCTGAGCACACCATTCTGCAGTCCCTGCCCATTTCCAAAGTTCTTTCTCACCACACCTCATTCTGGACTAGTGCCCCATTACTTATCCTCCTGCGTAGCCATAAAAACCTCGCCCTTGACATCCAAATAGTTTTTGATTCGTCTATTACTTTATGGTCGGATTGTTTGGCCCACAGTCATGCTATTGGGGGGTGTTATGTGTGGTCTATCTGCTGCTGGCCTGGGAATCTTAGAAGCATCGCAGCCTTGTCTGGACCTTTTGATGTTTGAGGGTACGTGTGTGTGTGTGTGTGTGTGTGTGTGTGTGTGTGTGTGTGTGTGTGTGTGTGTGTGTGTTTAGTTGATTTCCCCACCAGCCTGTGAGCACAAACTAGATTAGCTCTGTAACCCAGCACCTGGCATAACACCTGCCATGGATTCTGTCAAGAGCTTCATGGATGTTTGTGCAGGAAGAAGCGAGAAGGTGTGGCTGTGTGCAGGAAGGCATTGAATAGTGGAGGTGGTATGAGGAGTGGAAACGACGGCTGCATCTTGGGAAAAGGCGTGTGAAGTGTCTAACTCCCTCCCCAGCCCACGATACACAATCAACCCTTTTGAGCATCTTGGGAGTCACAAAGCAAGGAAATACAGACCAAAAAAAAACAATTAGGGATGGGGCTGGGAATGTGGCTTAATGTTAGAGTGCTTCCTTAACACACAGGAAGCCCTGGGTTTGGGTCCCAGGTACTACATAAACAGAAAAAAGCTGGAAGTGGATCGGTGGCTCAAGTGCTAGAGTGCTGGCCTTGAGCAAAAGAAGCTCAGGGACAGTGCCCAGGCCCTCTGAGTTCAAGGCCCAGAACTGGCAAAAAATAAATAAAATAAATAATAAATAACTAAGGGATGGTTGGCTATCCAAGTTAAGCACAGATAAGATGAGGCCGTACAGAGCCAGTCGGCTGGGGGATCTGCTTAAGGCTGCTGATTGTACCTCCCCCCTCCCCCCAACCCCTGCCATTTATACTAGAGATTAAATCCAGGACCTGAGGTCGCTGGACAAGTGTTCAACCAGTTTAGATGTGCTGCCGAGCCCTTTTGTTTTTAATTTTTGAGATAGGATCTGGATAACTTTGTACAGAATGGCCTTGAACTCAAGCTCTTCCTGCCTCTGGGATTATAGGTGTGAACCACTACACCTGGCTGATTGTATTCTTAACCTTGGCCTGCCATGCCCTCCCTATCCTTTGTTAGTCATCTGGGTAAAAACAGCTCACTGAGTGACTTCTTTAACTGGGTCCAATGTGTCATCTAAGAATCCCCTCCCCACTCCCCCCCAGGAATTTGAACTCAAGGGCTCTACCACTGAGCCATGCCTTTAGTGTCTTTTTTGTTTTTTTAGTTTGTTTTTCAGGTAGAGTCCTTCCTTTTGCCAGGGGCCAATCTTAGACCTTCTTCGTAGGCCTCTGGGATTACTCATGTATCTGGGATTATAAATGTGCTTTTCCAAGCTGGGACCCCCCCCCCTCCACATTGTATTTCTTTATTTCAGTTCCCTTATCCTGACAGGAGAGTGAATTCAATCTACCAAGAGAAGGAAAAGCAAGTCCATTACCAAACCAGTTCAATATTTGCCAAGCACTATTGCTAAGGCAGTGAGAACCTGAATGAGCAGACATAGTAGAAATGGATGGAAGTCTGAAATCAAAGTGTCCACAAGGTTCTGTTCTGTGCCTTTTCTGTATCCTGGCAGTAGATGGCTGTGCTTGGTGTTCTGGTTGTGTCCCTTCAGTCTCTGGGTGATCATGTTTTAAAGCCAGTCCCAGCAGAGAAGGTTGCTAGTTTTCAAATTAACCACTTAAGATGCCAGACTGGGGCATGGCTCAAGTGGTAGAGTACCAGCCTAGCAAACTTAAACTCAACAGCCAGTACTGACAAAGACTACACTTCTATGACACCAGGAACTATGGAAATATCTGCACCACAGGTTGTGTTCTACAGTAAGTAGGAATATTGGCTAGGCAAGAGGATTTTTATTTATTCATGTATTTACTTAATTTTTTTAATTGGTTGTGGGTCTGGGTGCTGTCTCTGAGCTCTTCATTTCAAGACTACTGCCCTACCTCTTGAGCAACAGTGCCACTTCTGGGTTTTCTGGTGGTTAATTGGAGATAAGAGTCTCATAGACTTCAGTGCCGGGGCTGGCTTTGAACCAGCATCCTCAGATCTCAGCCTCATGAGTAGCCAGGATTACAGGCTTGAGCCACTGGAGATTTAGGGCTATGCAGACAGGGAAAATCAAGGGTGCTATAGGCCAGAAGCCTGGTGGATGGGGTGAGCAGGAGGGCAGATATTCAGAGGTGAATAATGCCCTTAATGTCTTTCCTGGGGCTGAAATAATTGTCGGATCATTTTCTCTGAAGGTGGGCTGCTCTGGAAAGGCCTAGCCTCCACTCCGGGGCTTCCTGCCTTTACTAGGCTCTACTATTTGAGCCACTCCTTTTTTTTCTTTTTTTATATTTTTTTGGGGGGGAGGTCAGTCATGGGGCTTGAATTCAGGGCCTGAGCACTGTCCTTGAGCACTTTTACTCAAGGTTGGAGCTCTACCACTTTGAATCATAGCACCACTTCCTGTTTTCTGGTGGTTAATAAGCAACTCACAGATTTTCCTGGCCAGGCTGGCTTTGAATATAAACCTCAGATCTCAGCCTCCTGAATCCCTAGGACTTTAGGTATGAGCCACTGATCTTTGACCTTGTTCTTCACCTGGACCACGCTAGGCACTTGCAGGGTCTCCAGTGTCCTGGCTTTCCAGAGAAGAATGACGGCTCAGGACATTGCATTTCCTGTTAGGGCAAACTAGCAGAATCTACTACTGCTTCCCGACCAGAGCCAAGTAAGAGGAAGGAAATATGGAGCCAGTTTAGATTATAACCCAATGGGCTTCATGGCTGTACCCCAATAATCCCTGAGGTCCTCAGAGCTCCCTTAAGCATGCTTCATTTTCTCTGTGCCACAAGGACACATTTCTGAAAAGGTTGCACACTATACATTTGTGTATGGTGTAATCATATTTGAACCTAGCTTTAGGAGTGTTTAAAAGTACTCTTATTTCTTTTTTCTTTTTTGCCTGTCCTGGAGCTTGAACTCAGGGCCTGGATGCTGTCCCTGAGCTTTTTTTTTTCCCTCAAGGCTACCACTCTACCACTTGAGTGCCACAGTGCCACTTCTGGCTTTTTCTGTTTATGTGGTACTGAGGAATCAAACCCAGAGCTTTATGCATGCTAGACAAGCACTCTACCACTAAGCCACATTCCCAGCCCAAGGTGCTCATTTTTATAGAGCAATAAAATGGCCTGTGTGGAGGGCGTTATATTCATAGTTCACAGCCTCATCACAAAGTCCATTTCTTTCCCTGCTGCTCCCAGAAGAAATCCCCTGAAGGCCATGGCTGGGCATGTCTCTCTGGGCCTGCACTGCTGTGCTCCACGCCCTCTGGTCCTGAGCCCAGCTCTGATGTGGTGGCCCTCAGGTTGCAGTTCTCACTGGGACTCTTTCTGTGGTGCTGGGAAAACAGATTGTCTCCCTAGGCTCAGTTTTAGAGGCAAAAATAGAGGTTGGGGGTTGGCAAAATGCCTCTGTGCCTCTGATCATATAAAGTAATATTTATTGAAATGAACTCCAGGAAATGGAAACAGGAGTATTTTTCTTTGTTTACATTTTGGTTTCTTTTTGTCTTGTTTATCTGAATCTGGGGGGTTAGAGGGTGGGCACAAAACCTAGGGACAAAGGGTAAATGAATGCAGCAGCGGTACTCACTAGACACTACATTGAAAATCAACTATACAATTTGTAGGTGGGTACAGAAGGGAAAAAATGGGAATGAGGGGAAGGGGTGACACTGCATGAAAAGAAATATACTAATTGGGCTGGGGACGTGACTTAGTGGCAGTGTGCTTACCTGTATGAAGGCTTGGGTTTGATTCCTCAGTACCACATAGACAGAAAAAGCCAGAAGTAGCACTTTGGCTCAAGTAGTAGAGTGCTAGCCTTGAGCAAAAAAAGCTCAAGGACAGTGCCCAGGCCCTGAGTTCAAGCTGAAGATGGTGGCCGTGGGTGGAAAAGGGGGAGAGGACACTGAGAGTTGACTAGTTAAGAGGCAAAATATAATGTACTTGTTACCTGACTTATGTAACTGCAACCCTGTATATCACCTTTACAATAATAATTAAAACATTTTTACTGGAGTTTGGCCTAGTGGTAGAATGGTAGCATGCAAGAAGACCCAGGTTCAATTCCTCGGTATCACATACATAGAAAAGGCCGGAAGTGGTGCTGTGGCTCAAGTGGTAAAGCTCTAGACTTGAGAAAGCCTAAGGACAAGGCTCAGGCTCTGAGTTCAAGCCAGGACTGGAAAAAATAAATAAATTAATTAATTAATTTAAGCCAAGTGCTTGTTGCTCATACCTGTAATCCTAGCTACTTAGGATGCTGAGCTCTGAAGACTGCAGTTTAAAGCCAGTCAGAGCAGAAAACAGTGGGACCCTTATCTTCAATTAAGCACTTAAAACTGGAAGTGTCTCTGTGGCTCAAGTGGTAAAGTGTTTGCCTTGAGCACAAAGAGGCTCAGTTACACTGCCCAGAACCTGAATTCAAGCCCCACAACTGAAAAAAAAAAATTTTTTTAAAGAGTCAAAATATAGGGGCCGGGAGTTTGGCCTAGTGGTAGAGTGCTTGCCTAGCATGCACAAAGACCCAGATTCGATTCCTCGGTACCACATACATAGAAAAAAAAAAAGCCAAAAGTGGTGCTGTGGCTCAAGTGGTAGAGCTCTAGCCTTGAGAAAACCCAAGGACAGTGCCCAGGCCCTGAGTTCAAGACCCAGGCCTGTCCAAAGAGTCAAAGTGTATTTTTTCTTCCAGTACTGGGGCTTGTACTCTATCATTTGAGCCACACCTCTACTTCCAGCTTTTTACTAATTAGAGATAGGAATCTCTTAGATTATTCAGCCCAGAATAGCTCTGAACCATGACACTCAGATCTCAGGGCATGACACTCAGATCTCTCCACCTTTATGAAGAGTTTATTCCAGGCCCTGCCAATTTTACCATAGCCTGTAAGACCCATCCATGGAATTACTGAAAGTCTGGGAGAGCTGTTGCTACAGATGATACTTAGGGGTGCGTAGACTGCAACTATTGCCTTTTGAGAGTCTGAGAAAAATACAACTCTATGCAGAGAGAAATACGATGCCCCTCTGCCCACACACATGGAATTCTGCATTGGCCTGAAGCCCACCTCTAAGCAGGAAGAGGGGAATGAGGACATTTGTGTTGTGGTGGCCTGGAGACAGGGCCAGGCCAGGAGGGGTTAATGTTCCTTGTCCTGGCAGGAGATCTGCAGGTAGGGCCTCTCAGGTCGGGAGGGAGATTCTGGGAGGGGGATTCTGGATCCCTCATTCAGTGCCAGTGTGTGGTGGAGCACTGGGACTTGAGACTTGAGGAGAGGGAAGCAGACAGCCTGGGAACTGGTCGGCCAACCAGTCTAACCAGGGATTGGTTTCGATTCAGGGAGTTCAAAGGAGCAGAGATGCCCGGCCTGCCACAGGAAAAGCAGCCCTTAACTCTTTGTTATGCCCTGGGGCAACATCCTGACGGTGGTCCCAATGGAAAGGAAGCTGAGCCTCTTCACAGAAGGAAATGGGTAGGGGTCATTTTGATGGTGGCTGGGTGCACAATTAGATATTAGAGAATGGGGGCACTGAGAGAGGCTTTAGTGTTCTTGTACCCCACCCCACCCCCAGCCTTCCCTTGGGATCTGTCCTCCAGCCTGGAGGTCCCAGGAGGACCCTGGCTTCTGGGTGGACAGAGGCCGAAGGGATTGGATTTCTGGGGTGATGAATATTCATTAGTCTGAGGCAGGCCTCTGCTTCTGTTTACTTAGCCGGGAGGGGCTGGGTTTCAGGTTCACCTTGACTCCGGGAGCCGCACACAGCAGGTACCTGCTCTTGCACCTGTTTCTCTTGCACCTGACGTGCAGCTGCTCTACCCACCTCTCCCGGCTGAACCTGGCCTGCGTGGCACCTTGGGGGCAATTTCTCCTCCCCCAGGCTCACGTTCCCAAGGCAGCTTCTGCATCCAACTCCTTCTCTAGGGAAGGTCTCGCCTCCAGCTCGCAGCAGTCAGGATTTACAGGTACAGGGCTGATGGTGGGGAAAACCACAGCATGGTTCTCAATCAGGGTTCCAGTTTTGCCCCCACAGCTGACCATCCCTGTGGGGTGGGAGACCCCAGGCATCTCCTCCATCCAGATTCACCCTTGTGGACGAGAGTCCTTACCAATGGCCAACGGGGCTTCTGCTGAGAAAGTTTTACTCTTAACTTTTACTGAGCTCCAGTTCATTCCCCTGGACCTCCCCCACCCCCTGGCCCCCACCAGGCTGGACCATTTATCTTCTTTGAAGCATCTCTCTGTTCCTACCCATGGTACCCCAGTCTTATCCAGGGCTTTGCAGAGGAAAAGGAAGACAATCTCAAGAAGCACAAGCTAGCTTGATTCCTTTCCTGCACCCCCACCTCAGTCAATGGTTAACTTCTCCCAGCTCAGAAGGGGTCTGGCCCTGTCTGGTCAGAACCCTTTAGGAGAGCTCACAGAATATATTTGGGAGTGGTGGGGATCTGTCCCCCACTGGAAGCCTGTCATGGGAGGGGGTGGCTGCCCCATGGGTAAGGACTGTTATGGGCCCCAGAGCTATACAAACAGCAGTTACAGAACTGGCACCCTCAGGGTTTGATTTCTATCACTCAAGAATTGCATGGCGGGGCCGGGAGTTTGGCCTAGTGGTAGAGTGCTTGCCTAGCATGCATGAAGACCCGGGTTCGATTCCTCGGTACCATATACATAGCAAAAAGCTGGAAGTGGTGCTGAGGCTCAAGGGGTAGAGCTCTAGCCTTGAGAAAGTCCAAGGACAGTGCTCAGGCCCTGAGCCCAAGCCCAGGACTGGCAAAAAAAAAAAAAAAGAATTGCATGGCTCCAGAGCAACTCCCCAGCCTCCAACCTTCAACCTTCCAACCTTCAGCATGGCCTGTTCAGGGCTTGGCATAAACTGTAAGTTTTACAGAGGTCAAAAAAAAAATGCAGAATCTGTATGAAACCTCAAGTTCTCCCTCTGTGCGCCCTCTTCATCCCCCCTCCATGCCCTTTCCAAGTCTCTTCTGGCCTTCTGTGATTGGACATGGGCACATGGCTGGAGATAATTTGTTTTTTGTTTAATGTTTTTAAACGTTGGAGATCTGGGAACTTTGATATATCACCTTTTCAGAATATCAGATTTTACACTGGCTTCCCTCCCCCTCCCTTTTTTTTTTTTTTTTTGCCAGTCCGGGGGCTTGAACTCAGGGCCTGGGCACTGTCCCTGAGATTCTTTTACTCAAGGCTAGCACTCTACCACTCGAGCCACATCACCACTTGCGGCTCTTTCTGTGTATGTAGTACTGAAGAATCAAACCCAGGGCTTCATGCATGCTAGGCAAGCTCTCTACCACCAAGCCACATTCCCAGCCCTACACTTTTATACCCACGATTTAGAGATTCCTATAGCTGGGTTACTATATACAATACAGTCTAATCTATCTATTTATCTATCTATATCTATCTATATATACATACATATATGATATTTTGTTAATTTGGATTTCCATATATTAGGCTTGCCTTAAGGGCCAAAACCTGCTTTGGGGCTCAGTTGTCCTCCAGGACAGAGGGACAGAAAGACTCAAAAGGGAGCATCCTAGAAAACCTAGGGCTACAGATCCAGAACATGAGGGTTTGGTACAAGGCCCCAAGGTAGGGGACAAGGCTATTTCTGTTGCTATGGTTTCCTAACAAGTTCCTTGTGACCTGTATCTGCTTTTATTCCAAGGAGATTTGGGCCCTGCGGAAGCTAACTTGAAATATGGCAACCACTAAACCAGGTGTATTTTAACGGGCAAAGGCAGAAGCTACTTTCTTACATGGGGCTGGAAGTGGATTGATTAGAATAGGTTTAGGAACGGGATCTTCTGAATCAACACCAATGCCCTAGTAACTCCAGATGGGCACTGGGGAGGGGGTGAAGGGTAAGGGGCAGGGATGACAACGCTGGTAAAGCAGTGGCTAGGGCACCCATAGACTAAGAGAGCAATCTGTCCTTTCTTTCTTACCCTCCTACAACAACTTCCAGAAATCCATTTTGGAACATCAAGTTCTGTGCAAGGAGGTGCTAAGCCCAGGCGGGGCATGCTGCCAAGGCAAGCTTCTTAGGCTGTCCCTCCAAGCACTCACCTCTCCAGATGCCTGCAAGTATTTCCCTCCCCCTCTTCTCCACACTCCAAGTGCCAGCTCTACTAGGTCTCCCCTTGGCTTCTGCTGCTACTGGAGTCTAACTGAAGGGGCAGAGCAGGCAACATGGGGTCTGTTTCCTGGACCCCAAATGGGAAGGAGTCCTCTCCTTGCATGTTCTAGTAAAAAAGATATGAACAGGGGCTTGGAGTTTGGCCTAGTGGTTAAAGTGCTTGCCTAGCATGCACGAAGACCCAGGTTCGATTCCTTGGTACCATATATATAGAAAAAGCCAGAAGTGGTGCTGAGGCTCAAGTGGTAGAGCTCTAGCCTTGAGAAAGTCCAAGGACAGTGCTCAGACTGTCAAAAAAAAAAAAAAAAGATATGAACAGGGACGACCAGGATGATAGAGATTCACGCCAAGCCTCAATCAGAATCATACTTTTGTTTCTCCTGAATTTGATACACTCTTAAAATTCAATTTGTCACCTAAAAATATCTGTACTCATTACGGCAAGTCTGGAAATCAGAAAAACAGAGGGGAGAAAAACAGCATTCTGTATTCCTTCAACAAAAGATAGCCATTAATAATTGCTTGGAATATTTCTTTCTGGGCTTTTCATAAAACCCAGTGATGAGGGGCCAGGGGCTCACCCCTGTGATCCTAGGTACTCAGGAGGCTGAGGTTTGGAGATCAAGGTTTGATGCCAGTCCAGGCAAGAAAGACCAGAAGCCGTTTATCTCCAATTAACCAGCAAAAAGCCAGAAATGGAGCTGTGGTTTGAGTGGTATAACCATGAGCAAAAAAAGTTGAGGGACAGTGTCCAGGCCCTGAATTAAAACCCCAAGATCCACACACACAAAAAGCAAAAACCAGGGCCTGGAGTTTGGCCTAGTGGTGGAGTGCTTGCCTAGCATGCACGAAGACCCAGGTTCAATTCCTCGGTACCACATACATAGAAAAAAGCCGGAAGTGGTGCTGAGGCTTAAGTGGTAGAGCTCTAGCCTTGAGAAAGACCAAGGACAGTGCTCAGGCCCTGAGCTCAAGCCCAGAACTGGCAAAAAAAAAAAAAAAAAAACCCAACAAAAAAAACAAAAGCAAAAACTACCTGATGAGCATGAGGTTTTTTTGTTTCTTTGATGTTAAGAATTGAACACAGGACCTTGTGCATGCTAAGCAAATGCTCTATCTGAGCTATGCCCAAACCAACCATTAGCATTTATTTATATATTTTGTTGGTGTGGGACTTGAACTCAGGGCCTGAGCCCTGTCTCTGAGCTCTTTTCCTCAAGGTCAGTGCTCTTCCCCTTTGAGCTACAGTTCTGTTACCAGTTTTCCAGTGGTTAATTGGTGATAAGAATCTTTTAGGGAATAAATGGGGACCATGACATGAGAAAGGGTATCAATGTATGTGAAGTAATGCACCTTCCATCTGGTGAATATAATGTAACCCTTCTATTAATTACAATAAAAAATATATGAAAAAAAAGAATGTCTTAGGGACTTTAATTCCAAGCTAAATTTTAATTGTCAAAGAAATGTACTTGGATGGATGGGAATGTGGCTTAGTGGTAGAGGGCTTGCCTAGAATGCATGAAACCCTGGGTTCAATTCCTCACTACCACATAAACAGAAAAAGCTAGAAATGGTGCTGTGGTTCAAGTGGTAGAGTGCTAGCATTGAGCAAAAGAAACTCAGGCACACTGCCCACGTCCTAAGTTCAAGCCCCAGGACTGGCAAAACCCAAAAAGCAACAAAAAAGAAGGTTCAGCCCTGAGGCCAGGAGTTTGGCCTAGTGGTTAAAGTGCTTGCCTAGCATGCATGAAGACCCGGGTTCGATTCCTCAGTACCACATATAGAAAAAAGCCAGAAGTGGTGCTGAGGCTCAAGTGGTAGAGCTCTAGCCTTGAGAAAGTCCAAGGACAGTGCTCAGGCCCTGAGCTCAAGCCCAGGACTGGCAAAAAAAAAAAAAAAAGAAGGTTCAGCCCTTCATGGCAATGAGAAAACAATGGAACTGCTCATATCATGGCTTACAGGAAGTAGAGCATCCAGCATCAGCTTTTTTGTTTGCTCTTCTTGGTAGAGAAGTTTCAACCTAGGATTTTGTGTAGGTTAGGCAGGTGCTTTATCCCTTGAACCATTCCCTCAACCCTTTTTGCTTGTTATTTTATGAATATGTCCTGCTTGGCCTGGACTGTGATCCTCCCCCATTTGTACCGTCTATATAGCTGATAGGCACATATAATCCACCACACCCCATTTTTATTTGTTGAGATAGGGTCTCCCACACATTTTACTTGGACTGGCCTGGAGCCATGAAGTTTATAATCTCTGTGTCCAAAGTAACTAGGTTTACAGGAGTGAGCTACAACACCCAATTTATAAGCTTAATTTAAAAGTTGCTGATACAGGGCTGGGAGTCTGGCCTAGTGTTGAGTGCTTATCTAGCATGCATGAAGACCCAGATTAGATTCCACATACATAGAAAAAAGCTGGAATGGCATCATGGCTCAAATGGTAGAGCTCTAGCCTTGAGAAAGTCCAAGGACAGTGTTCAGGCCCTCAGTTCAACCCCCAGGACTGGCAAAAAGAAAAAAAAAATTTCTGAGACAGTTTCATGAATGAGCAACCATTTGTCTATACAAAGTCCAAGGACAGTGTTCAGGCCCTCAGTTCAACCCCCAGGACTGGCAAAAAGAAAAAAAAATCGCTGAGACAGTTTCATGAATGAGCAACCATTTGTCTATACAGCTTTCTGGTGTCTGCTGGCGCCTGCACCCTCATGGTCACAGCTTCCATCTAGTAGGAATCATTCTGCTTAGTGATTTGACTTCTCCAGTTCACTGTCCTCTGCCTCGGTCATAAACTCGGGTGTCAATGGAGCCAGCAACCCCACCTCTCAGAACTCCTATTTGCTCATAAACATCTTTGTGAAAGGTGAGGCCTGTAGGGCCTGAAGCACCTTCTTAGGGAGGTGAGACAGCATGTCAGGACACCACTGCATTGTGCACTCCCATGGAAGGTGCCACTTACGATGCCATGACAGTTAGGCATCTGAGCTCCATGTACCTTCCAGACCTTTAGCTCTTCTTCCTTGTGGCAGCTTGGTGGGGCAGAGGGGGCCATTACTTTCTTAATAATTCCTGCCATTATTTGAGGTTTTACTTTGCCAACCTTGTCTACCTCTCTGAGCAGGTACCAATGGTTGAGCTCAATGTCAAGGTTAGAGGGATGGATGAGGAAAGTGAGGTGATTAGGAGGCTAGACAAGACCCAGGACTTCCCAGCCCTTCCTCTTAGCAAATGCTCCCCAGTACTCAGCTCTGTGTGTCATCGCTGCAGGAAATTTCAAATAGCTTGGAGTATCACAAGTTCTATTTTTTTTTTCTGGCCTCAAACTTAGGATCCTCCTTCCTTAGCCTCCTAAATCTCAGTTCCATCAGTCCTGCCTCTGTTAATTTTGTAAATGTGCATAAAATGGCAGTGGGTGTTTCTGTCTGTAAGAACTGTCAATAGTTTGCCCATCCCAGATAGCAGTGGGAGGGGCTTATCAAAACCCTGGTTGCTAGGTGACCTGGTAAGATATTCTCTACACTGCAGCTCCCAGAGCCCCAAAAGCTCCCTCTAATTCTGCAGGGCCCTGGGATATGGTCTCTTGGCCTGGTTCAGAAGCATCTCTGTTGATGTTTTCTTGGGATCTTTTCCCCAGACCCTTTGAAAGCATTGTATCACAGACTCCTTCCCTGAATCCTGAATGTAAGGTTTATTCTGCCCTACCTTCAACTCTTTATTTTTAAAATTGTTATGCCTCCAGACCTACATGCTGTCCTTTAGCTTTTTTTTTAACTTAAGGCTAGCACTCTACCATTTGAGCCTCACATCTAGCTTTTTGTTGGTTCATTGGAAATAAACCTCAATCCTCAGATCTCAGCCTTTTGAGTAACTGGGATTAAAGATGTGAGTCACCCAGCGGCCTGGCTTAGCCTGTGATTATGAATGAGCCTCAAGAAGGCCAGTTCAAGGCCCCTACCAGCTTTACCCACTAACCTGTGTCTTCCCACTGCAGGAAGCCCCGCCTCACCTTCGGGAACAGCATGACTGAAGTTGGTTGGTGGAAGCTGACCTTTCTCCGGAAAAAAAAATCCACTCCCAAGGTTCTCTACGAGATCCCAGACACCTATGCCCAAACAGAGGGAGGAGCCGAGGCCCCACGACCCGAGGCCGGAAGCCCCACCAGCGACTTTAACACCCGCTTGGAGAAGATTGTGGACAAGAACACAAAAGGCAAGCATGTGAAAGTCTCCAATTCCGGCCGCTTCAAGGAGAAGAAAAAAGTTCGAACCATGCTGGCTGAGACGCCCAGCCTCTTTGATGATCCAGAAGATAAAGGACAGTGAAGGAGGGCCCAGGAAGCTGCTAGCACCCCCTGCTCCCTGTCACCAGCCGGCCTGAGACAGAAGCTCGCCACCCTGGCCTCTTTGGTCATAGATAACGTCATGGGAGGGTTGTTGATCCCTGCTGGCAGGAAATGTCTGGTTCTTAGGTTTGTATTTATGTGCCCTGGCTTTGTGTTAAGGCCTGGGCAATGCCAGGTTCCTCCCCTTTTCCCCTGACCACAGTACAAACACATTCCAGTTCAGGATGGAAGCTACCATCCAGGAGAGAAAGGCAGGGTCAGGAGGGAGGTGACATGGCCTGGAGGGAAGAGAGTGCCAGGCAGGACTCCACCTTCTCTCTGGGCCTAGGGTCAAGGGTGTTTGAATTGCTGCTTGCTACTTCACCTCCTCTACCTGTAACTGCTCCCTGGACCAATCCTAGAGAGGCACATTTTCTAGAAGCCACGTGATGGTGGTTTCCTTGGTGCCCGAGGTGGAGACGTTGAACTTGAGTTCACCTCTTCCCAGAAGGGGTAAACTTCCTGGAACTTTGCCCCAGGTGTGGACTCCGGGCTCACTGGGGCTGCTGCAGGCCAGACCAGAAATTCCCTCAAGTTCTCTGCCTTGGCTGCTAGAGTCATTCTCTCAAAGGCTCCCTCCCACCCCAAAAGAGGGATAAGGGTGTGTGTGTTGGGAGGGGGGCGGTTTCCTCTGGCAAGAGGTAAACACAGTCAGTTTTGCCTTCTTCCTTCTCTCTGTAGTCTTCAAGACAGATCAGCCCCACAGTGCGTCCTGGAGGCTGGAAGTTATGTTCAAAAAGTAACTGTAGGACTCTCTTTTTATAATAAATGATGCTTGTAAAAGCCCAGGACCTATCAAAGCTCTCATCTTACATTTATGACCCTGTCTTTGTCTCTCTCCATGTAGTGAAGTAATGAAGTGGATATTTTTTTTTTTTGTCGGTCATGGGACTTGAACTCTGGGCCTGGGTGCTATCCCTGAGCTCTTCAGCTCAAGGCTACTGCCCTACCTCTGGAGCCACAGCACTACTTCTGGTTTTCTAGAAGTTAATTGGAGGTAAGTCTCATGGACGTTAGTGCCTGGGCTGGCTTTGAATGACGATCCTCAGATCTTGGCCTCCTGAGTAGCTAGGCACCCCACCTCAAGTGGATCTTTGTGTTCCTTCAAACGTCAAGAAGGGTCCTAGATGGGATCATGTTGGAGCTGGGTTGCTGCCTCCACGATCAAGCTAGGCTTGGGATGAAGAGGGATAGAGGAGGAGTCTGTTACAGCTCAGCGGCCAGTTCATGGCAACAGAATTTACCAGGAGATCCAAGAGGGCGAAGGCTTTGGCAACTGACTCCAAAGTCTCAGTGATTTGGTTTGGGATTAGGATATAAATTCTGGCTGTATTCCTTTAGTAGCTGGGCAATCTTGGGGACTTTTTTTTTCAAGCCCAATCCCAGGGCTTGAACTCAGGGCTTGGACACTGTTCCTGAGTTTCTCTTGCTCAAGGCTAGCATTCTACCATTTGAGCTACAGTGCCACTTCTGGCTTTTTCTGATTATGTGGTGCTGAGGAATCGAACCCAGGACTTCATACATGCTAGGCAAGCACTCTACCACTAGGCCAAACTCCTGGCCCCTTGGGGATGTATTTTTAAGACCAGTCTAAAACTCATGGTAGAATGCCTGCCCAGCAAAGCATGAAGTCCTGAGTTCAAATCCCAGTAGCATCCACAAATTAAAATAAAAGACGACTCTGGCACTCCGGCGGCTCATACCTGTAATCCTAGCTACTCAGGAGGCTGAGATCTGAAGACTGTAGTTCAAAGACAGCCCAGGCAGAGAAGTCTATGAGCTCTAATCTCCACCAGAAAATCAGAAGTGGCACTGTGGCTCAAAGTGGTAGAGTGCTAGCCTTGACCTAAAGAGCTGAAGGACAATGCCCAGCTGCCAAGCTCAAGCCCCAAGACTGACAAAAAATAAAATAAAACAAAGACTACTTTGAAGTTAGGTATGGTGATGCATGTTTGTAATCCCAGTCTCAGGAAGGATGAGGCTAGAGGTTGGCGAATTCCTGGAAACTTTGTCTCAAAAGGAATGGGGAGTGGGGGAGGGGATGAAGATAGGATAGGAAAAGTCCTGTAACTCTCAGTTCCCATATCCCAGAAAGGAGGCTACAGTAAGAGCTATTTTGCAGGAAGAGGCCCCAAAAGTTCATCTTACAGACAATGCTCAATTAAAAATCAGTAATGTCTTCTTCTTCTTCTCCTCCGGTCCTGGGGCTTGAACTCGGGGCCTTGGGCACCGTCCTTGAGCTTTCTCAAGGCTAGTGCTCTACCACTTAAGCCATAGCACCACTTCTGGCTTTATCTGTGCATGTGATACTGAGGAATCAAACCCAGGACTTTGTGCATGCTAAGCAAGCACTCTACCACTAGGCTACATTCCCAGCCAGTTTTCTACTTCTCTTTTTTGGTGGGTCATGGGGCTTGAACTCTGGGCCTGGGTGCTGTCCCAGAGCTCTTTAGCTCAAGGCTATCACCCTACCCTTTAGCCAAATCCCTACTTCCCATTTTCTAGTGATTAATTGGAGATAAGAGCCTCACAGTCTTTAGTGCCTGGGCTGGCTTTGAACCTTTGAACCAGATCTCAGCTCCTGAGTAGCTAGGATTATAGGCATGAGGCACCGCGCCCAACTCAGTTTTATTACAGAATACCACAGAACCCACAGCTTCAGAGTAAAAACAAGATGAGAACTTCCTTCGTATAGTATCAGATTTAGCTCTCCCTCAAACCATAAGACCTAGAAGGTCTGGAAAAAAAAAAAAGGCAAAATCTGTGGTAAGAACAGGGAGAAACCAAGATGGTCACTAAACAATGTGGCCCTGCCGGCTGCCAGGCCACCCCACCCTGGGGAGCTAACTGTTTCTGGTCAAGTCCATTGCCAAAACAAACATCTGTACAAGGAGGCCTTTGTTAGGTGACTTGCTGAGGCCAGGGGAAACTCGGCGTATGTCAGAAGCAGACCAGAGGCTGGAGGGACTAAAGCTCAGTGATCTGCCTTCCTCGAAGCCTCTTCATTCTCTACTACAGAGAACTTCCTAGGGTCTCACTATTCACTCGGGAAAGCCTCACATGGAGAAGCACACATCATACCTTCCCAAAATGTGAAGCCCTGCTCACTACTAACTCCATTAAAGTGTTTACAAACCTGCTGCATTTCTCCTTTAATCCTCTCATCGCCTAGTCAGAAGTTGCCATTCTCCCCAATTTTCAAATGTGTTAGTGGAGGCTCAGGGAGGTTGGATTGGACACTTTAGATGAGGTGCTGGCATTGACAGAGCTGGGTTCAAGTCGGAGCTAGTCTGTGCACATGACCCCTCCCCCTGGCCCCCCCCAGCCCCCCAATACCTCCCGCTGTAGTCACTCCTGCTGGAGGTGTGGGAAATTGAGGCTCAGAAAGGGAGCAAGGGCTGGGAATGTGACTTAGTGGTAGAGTGCTTGTCTAGCATGAATGAAGCCCTGGGTTTGATTCCTCAGTACCACATACACAGAAGAAGCTGAAATGGTGCTGTGGTTCTAGTGGTAGAGTGCTAATCCTGAGCAAAAGAAGTTCAGAGACAGTGTCCAGGCCCTGAGTTCAAGCCCCAGGGATGACACCAAAAAAAGAAAGGAACAGGTCAATCACCTACAGAAGGGAAGTGGAGATAAGAAAGTCCTATCTGGGCCTTGTTCCTGAGAAATGAGCCTCATCCAAGAATGTTTTACAGCACAGAGACAAAGGCAGAAAGTCAACCAGGCTCGAGGCTGTGTTGCCTAGGTGTACACAGCAGACCTCCCACAGCAGCAGGTGAAGGTTGGCCCTGGGCACCAGCCTGTATTCTAACCCAGTGTCTTGCCACTTCCTCCAATAGCACAATTACTCCTCTGAGTTTAAGGGCTCCTCTGCCCTTTGCAGGCTGCATGCCGCAGCCCCAAAGCAATCCCTGTCAAAAAAGAAAAAAAACACAACTTTTCTCCAGGGAGATTGCACGTACACGCAGCTGGCGACTGGGCAGCCTGGAAGTCAGAGCAAGGCAGCTGCAAGTCTTCAGGAGATATGAGGAGGAGAAGGAACCACCAAGAGCTTAAATATGTGCAGGAGCCATGAGAAGCTATGGATTACTGACCACAGTTTCACTGGGCTGCTGCCCAAGAGGAGGAAGGGGGAGGCAGAGGAGGCCGGTTGGAACTGGCCTCCCCTGCCCAGAGGAGGCTGACCCTGGGCAGTGAGCGCCCCCTGCTGGACACCCCCTGCTGGACACCCAGTGAGCAGTGAGGAAACAGAAGGAAAGTCCTATAACATTCCCCAACTTCCCTCGCTCCCTCAGGTTGGGCAGGAAGACCAGATCCCGTGACACATTCATATCACACATGGCTGGTTTTTATTACACACTCACATGGTGACTGATGGACAGAGCCATGAAAAGGAACAGCTGAGACCAGGCTCCAAGCTAGAGGACACACAGCCACCATGACACAGATGGGGTGCAGTGTTTCTCCATACCCACTCACCCACATGTCACACCGAAAGTCACAACACAAAACAGCCCACAACAGAAAAAAGCAAGGCCTAGGTAAGGGCCTCAGGAGAGATGTCTTTTCTTTCCTCTCAGGCTTAACTGGAGGTCCACGGCTTCTGAGGACCCCTGGCAATAAGAGACTGAAGCACACACACACCCGTACAGTCAAAATCACAGTGTATCAGGCTCAGGTTCAAGGCCAACCAGTACAAATAGTTCTCAGCTCCTGGCTGAGTCACAGCAAATATTGACTAACCTGGCCTCTGCTCCATAGTCAGTAGACTACTTGCTTATCTGCAGCCACCTGACCCCTTCTCTGGTGAGAACTATGCAGGGAGAACACCAGTGCAGTCCAGCACAGACTTAATATTCAAAGAATGACACACTGAGAGTAGGAGGTGGAGCTGGTTTTTGAAGTTGGAGACAGAGCATCTATTCTTTTGGGATCTCATAAGAATGCAGACTTAATCTGGGGTAGGCCCAAACATCTGTGTGTGTACGTGCGCGCGTGCGCGCACATATGTGTGTGTGTGTGTGTGTGTGTGTGTGTGTGTGTGTGGCCCATGTGCCAGTAGTGGGGCCTGAACCTTTTACTTGCTCAGTTTTTTTTTTCCTCTAGGGCTGATGTTCTACCAGTTGAGTCACAATTCTACTTCTGGCTTTTAGCTGATTATTTGGAGATCAGAGTCTCTTGGATTTGTCTGTCTGGACTTGTCAACCTGGAATGGCTTCAAAAAGAACTGAGATCTGAAGATCTCAGCTTTCAGAGGAGCTAGGATTATAGGCATGACCCACCTGCACCTACCTGGATCTGCATTTTTAACAGATTCCCTAAGTAACATTGGCCAGGCCCAGGATAAGCAGCAAAGATTTCAGATCACAATACCGAGGCTGCACCCAGGTCAGTTAATCATTGGTAATTCCAGTGTGCATGAAATCCAGGCCTGGTCTGAGCTATAAATTTCTTTAATTAATTATTATAGCCAGGTACGATAGCTCATGCCTATAATCCTAGCTACTCAAGAGGCTGAGATCTGAGGATTGCAGTTCAAAGCCAGCCCGGGCACTAAGGTCAGTGAGACTCTCATCTCCAATTAATCACCAGAACACTGGAAGTGGCACTGTGGCTCAAGGGATAGAACAGTAGCCTTGAGCTGAAGAGCTCAGGTACAGCGCCCAGGCCCAGAGTTCAAGCCCCATGACAGACAAAAATAATCATGATAATAATTATTATTTTGTGTGTGCTGGTTTGGGGGCTTGAATTCAGGGCCAAGGCACTGTCCCTGAGCTTTTGTGTTTTTGTTTTGCCAGTCCTGGGCTTGAACCACTTGAGCCACAGCACCACTCCCAGCCTTTTCTGTGTATGTGGTACAAAAGAATTGAACCCAGGGCTTTGGGCATGCTAGGCAAGCACTCTACCACTAGGCCATGCTCCCAGCCCTGTCCCTGCGCCTTTCATGCCTCAGACTAGTGCTCTACCACTTGAACCACAGCTTTACCTCCAGTTACTTGGTAGTTAATTGAGATAAGAGTTTCAGAGATTTCCTGCCTGGGCTGGCTTTGAACCACAATCCTCAGATCTCTGGCTTATGATGTCATTTTATATTAAAATGATACAATACATATATTTGTATATACAATCACACATACAGTTTTCACAAAGAACATGGATGGTAGTTGGCTTATTGATACCAGCACGAAATGAACCTTATCTGCAAAGTTCCAGACTGGCTAAGATTGAATACTGACAGTGGTGGAACATTCACTACCAAAAAGCTCCTTCACTCTTAGGCAGGCCCTCAGAGGAACTTGTTTGAGATCATGTCCATGTCACACAACCCTCTCTTAATGCCTCTCCAGAATCAAGGTGCGAGTCTTTCATAGAGCCAGTCGTCTTCACCACGGTGAGTCATGGGCTTCAAAGTGGAATCTCCACCTGGGAGGCCCCGCCGGAAGACAATGCGATCATGCAGGCGGTTGGTTTGGCCTTGCCAGAATTCTATCACCTGGGGGTACAGGATATAGCCACCCCTACAAGGAGAAGTAAAGGTTTACTTTCTCCCTTCATTCTTGAATCCCTCATCCTGGGAAGCAAGTTGCTGGGGTGCATCTAGAGAGGCCTGTCCTGAGATCTGTAATCCCCACACAGGGGCTTGGTAGCCCCTTCAGAAAAGAACCAGGCATCACTCACCAATATTTTGGCATAGGCACCTCTTGTTCCTGGTAGAGCTGCTTCAGCTCTTCATTTTTCTTTCTCAGGTACTGTTAAGGAGGAGGAGAGAAGGGAAGATGAGACTCAGTGATTCATTTGAAGAGATTAAGAACGTATGATAGCCAAGCATCAGTGGCTCTTATTTGTAATCCTAGCAACTCAGGAGGCTGAAATCTGATGATCAAGGTGCAAAGCCAGACGAAGCAGCAAAGTCCATGAGACTCTTGTCCCCACCCCCCCAACCTGGGGTTGTAGGGCTTGAACTTGGGGCCTAAGCACTGTCTGTGAGCTCTTTTGCTCAGGGCTAGTACTCTACCACTTGAGCTATAGTGCCACTTCTGGTTTTCTGGTTGTTCATTGGAGATAAGAGGCTGGTGGATTCTTCCTGCCTGGGGCTGGCTTTGAACTGTGATCCTCACACTTCAGCCTCCTGAGTAGCTAGGATAACAGGCATGAGCCACTAGAGTCCTGAGTCTCTTACCTCTAACCATCAAAAAGGTGGATGTATTGGGGTAGCGCTGCCTAGGGGTAGCGCTGCCTAGTGGCAGCGTGTTTACCTAACATGCATAAAGCCAAGTTTGATTCCTTGGTACAACTCCACAGAAAAAGCTGGAAGTGATGCTGTGGCTCAAGTGGTAGAGCATTAGCCTTGAGGAAGCTTAAAGATAGTACTCAGGTCCTGAGTTCAAGCCCCAGTATAGGTAACACTCACACACACACACACACACACACACACACACACACACACACACACACGTGTTCTGAGCCATGTACTAGGCCAAGTAGAATGGAACATTAGACAGTCAACAGGAGAGGCCTTCCTCCCTCCCCCCCCCCCCCCCCCCGCCTCACCCCTCCCCCCCGCCCCGCCCCCTTTCCTGCCCTCCTTACCCAGATCATCCTCTTCTCTTTGCCAGAGCATGAAGGTCCTGGCATTCCCAAGGACAGCACCTGGGGATGAGTCTAGGTCCCCATTACCTGGAGGACTACACCAAAGTCCACTCACCTCCCGATCAGGGATCACAGAGCTCTGGTGGCTGACCACAGCCCCGATCTGGCTGCTCTTGGGGCGGGAGTGGAAGTAGCACTTGGCCTCCTCCTCAGGCAGCTTCTTCACGAGCCCCTCCACACGAACCTGCCCAGGGGTGATCCAGGTGAGTGGTGCCCAACGCTGTCACCAGTCCTTGTAACCAACGTCCCAAGTGGTCCTGGGAATACTCACTCACCTGGCGGTTCAGGGGCTCCCAGTAGAAGACAAGAGAGGCAAAGGGATTAGAGTCCTAGAAATGAAAGAGAAGCCTTAGACAGCAATCAGGGCTGGAAGATGCTGTGTCTGGCCTGCAAAGGCAGGCAGAGATCTGTGAGGCACAGGCCCTCAGAAGCTGCCCTCACTGTGATATCTTGCCTACTACTTGAGCCATACACTTACTTCCAGCTTTTTTTGTCGTTGTTGTCAGTCCTGGGCCTTGAACTCAGGGCCTGGGCACTATCCTTGGACTTTCTTGAGGCTAGAGCTCTACCACTTGAGTCTCAGCACCACTTCCGGCTTTTTTCTATGTATGTGGTACCGAGGAATCGAACCCGGGTCTTCATGCATGCTAGGCAAGCACTCTACCACTAGGCCAAACTCCCAGCCTTGCTCAGATTTTTTTTTTTTTTTTTTAAGAAATGAACATGTGGCTGGCATAAATTAAGGGGGGGGCTACTCATTTTGAATTCATTCATGGAATGTATATACATCCCATTTTTATCCAATCTAGGAAAGGTACTAGGGATAAAACAAGTCAAAAGAAAGACAGTATCTACACCCTCAAAGCTTATTATGCAACAAAAGAGACAAATCTCAATCACATTGTCCCATAAAAACAATCGCAGTCCTAGCGGGGAAGGTGGCTCACACCTGTAATCCTAGCTACTCAGGAGGCTGAGATCTGAGGATCAAAGTTCAAAGCCAGCCCAGGTACAAAAGGACCTGAGACTCTTATTCCAATTAACCTCTAGAAAAATGGGAAGTGGGGTTGACTCAAGGGTAGGGAGGTAGCCTTGAGCAGAAGAGCTCAGGGACAGGCCTGAGCCCTGTTCAAGTCCTATGATCCACAAAAAAAAAAAAAAAAGAACAAAAGATAAACGCAGTCCTAACTTGGAGAAGAAAAAAGGCAGAAGGAAAAGTTGCAAGCTGAAACAACAAGCAAACAGCACCCAGGGGTGGCTCATTACCAGAAGGCTTCCATAAGGAGGCAAGACATGCTTTGAGACCTAAAAAAACAGGAGTTAATCAGGAATTTATCATATCAGAGGGGTGGGGATGGTTCTTCCACTAAGGCAATGAAAGCAAGGACAAGTACAAAGGCCAGGAGGCAGGGAGGGAGCTGAGCAGAGAGAAAAGTGGATAGGAAAGAGACAGGAGAAGGTCATGCAGGCGAGGATGAAGCTGGGTCCTGCAGAGGTCTCTGAAGATGTACGTTGAACTCTCACCAGCTCTTTTCCCTTCCGACTCTCATAGTTAGTGAAGAAACGGAAGCCATCCTTGCCAAAGCCCTTCAACAGCAACATGCGGGCAGAGGGTTTTCCATCTCTGAGGGCACACAGCAGAGCGTATATTAATACCCTCACTTGTCTCCTGCTCCATAGATATCTGAGCAACCCTTCTAGCTGTGCTTCTTACCTGCTCCCCCCCACCCCCAGGCTCTGAGGACTGGTCTTAGAAGTACAGTATAACACGATTGCTTGGGATATTGTTACAACTGTGACCCCCTAAAATCCATGTTGGATCACCTCCCTGTCTCCAGGTGACCGGATTTGGAGGGGAGTAATTAAAGTTAAATGAGGTACCATACAATGCTGTCTATCTCCAAACACAGATGGAAAGGCTAGGTGAGGACACAGAGAAAAAACAAAACAACCCCCCTCCCCCAGTTTGTCTACAGAGGCCTCACCAAACACCATCCCTGACAGAACACTGATCTTGGACTTCTAGCCCCCAGAGTTGTGCAGACGGAACTTAACTCACTCAGTCTATAGTATCTTAGTATTGAAGTACTTTCCTAGGGCAGTCCTAACAAATAAGGTCCTAAGTAGAATCCACAATAAAGGCACCAGCCAATGCTAAGGACCACAAAAAGGGGCTGTTATATCAGGTCCTCTTCCCAGAATCCTGAGAATTCTTATGCCATGGGGGTGGTATAAGAACTCTGCCTTCAAGCCTTGCACTTTAGTGAGGGGAGACAGGAAGAGCTGAATAAAAGATCAGTATGAGAACTGCTTCAAAGGTTCTGTGATTGTCAAATGAATGACAGAGTCAAGCACTAGACTATGTTTTAAGAGGACAGAGCTTCATAGAGCGGCCCCAGGCAATACAACTCTTTTTATTTTTAGCTCCAAGCTAGGGTTTCACCACTGGAGCCAAACCTCTATTTCTGGCTTTAGTTACAGACAGGAATCCTGGGCTGGCCTAAAACTACAATCTTCAGATCTCAGACGCCTGAGTAGCTAGGGTTACAGGGGTGAGCCACCAGTACCCAGGCAAAATGTAGCTCTTGAATGGTAGGTGGGGCATGGGCAGATGGTGATTTGGAGACAAGGGATCGTGATTGGGTATGCTAAGGATAGAGATGTACAAAGCTGTGCATTGTATCATTGAAGGGGATTTAGTGGTCTGGCGCTTGGTTTACTAGTAAGGAATGGTTGACTGAGGCCCAGAGAAATGATTTGCCAAGGACACACATTTTAATAACAGAGCTGGAATCATGAAGTTCACAAGCATTGAGATGAGAGCTTTCTACGTTTGAGACTTCATTAGTTCCCACCTGCACATGGGGCCCAAGGCCTTGCTCACCTGGTACAAGTAGCCAGACACATAGCGTTGGCTTCCCCTATGTCAGGACACTGAACAGCTTCCTCGAACCAGGAAGCAAACTGCTTCATGGGATCCAGAGAAGTCAGATGAGCCTCTTCAAAGGCCTGAGAAGGAAATTTTAATAAACATGTTTTTTGTTTGTTTTTCTTTTTTGTGGGTCATGGGGCTTATACTCGGCCTGGGCCCTGCCCCAGAGCTCTTCAGCTCAAGGCTACCACCGTACCCTTGAGCCACAGCCCCACTTCCTGTTTTCTTGTTTTCTAGAGGTTAATTGGAGATAAGAGCTCAGGCTGGCATTGAACCTTGATCCTCAGATCTCAGCCTCCTGAGTAGCTAAGATTATCGGCATGAGCAACACTGCACCCAGCCACATGAATTTTTTTTTTGTAACGATCAAAGCATTTTCCAAATATTAGCTCCATTACACAATGTTTAGGGTTGGGTTTTTTCTTTAAAAAAAAAAATATATATATATATATATATATATATATATATAAAATCTGTGTCAGAGCCACTTTAAGAACTGATGATAAAAGTTCCATCCCACTTCTCATTAGTTGGTCTGAGATTTAATGAAAGTGTGTGTGTGTGTATATATATATATATATATTCTTTTTTTTTTTTTTTTTTTGCCAATCCTGGGCTTGAACTCAGGGCCTGAGCACTATCCTTAGGCTTTCTCAAGGCTAGAGCTCTACCACTTGAGCCACAGCACCATTTCCATCTTTTTTCTATATATGTGGTGCTGAGGAATCGAATCCCATCTTCGTGCATGTTAGGCAAACACTCTACCACTAGGACAAACTTCTAGCCCTAGTCTATATTAATTTTACTCTGTGCTAGTACTGGTGCTTGAACTCAGGGTCTAGTGCTGTCCCTTAGTGTATTTTGCTCAAGGCTAGCCCACCGCCACTCTTTCTACTCCCTACCCACCTTATGAGGCTCGAACTCAGGGCCTGAGCCACTTTGTACTCAAGGCTACTTTTCTGCCCTAGCTGGCTACAAAGACCCTTAGATCTCAGTCTCCTAAGGATTACAGGCATGAACTAGGGCATCCAGTTGTGCCACTCTTATCACTAATTAACCAGATATGGGGCCTCCATTTCTGGCTTTTAGCTAGTTAGAGATGAGAGGTTTATGTTGTTGTTTTCAGTTTTCTCTGCTCTGGCTAATCTGCTGAGTAGCTAGAATTACAGGCATGAACCACCAACACACCAAGGTTTTTCCCAATGCTGGGGCTAAAACGGGGTTACCTCCAATCCTTATTTATCTTTTTTTTTTTTTTGGTCGGTCGTGGGGCTTGAACTCTGGGCCTGGGCGCTGTCCCTGAGCTCTTCAGCTCAAGGCTATGAGCCACAGCACCACTTCCAGTTTTCTGGTGGTTTTAATTGAAGAGTCCCACGGATTTTTTTGTGCCTGTGCTGGCTTTGAACCATGATCCTCAGATCTCAGCCTCCGGAGTAGCTAGGATTACAGGCGTGAGCTTATTTATCCTTTTACAAGCCGTCTCCCCACCCCCGTTCTGACCACTTCACAGGTGCTTAAGTACGCAGTATCCTGGTGAGGCAGGTGCTATTCCTTCACAGGTGAGAAACTGAGGGAAAAGTAAATTCCAAAGCTGACAGGGTCGGTAAGCGGCTGGATTCCAATCCACAGTCGGTGCCTCTGACGAGGGCGAGCTGCCTCCATCCACGTCTCCTCTAAAATTTTCCCGGGTGGCAGTCTCTGAACCTGTGTCCCCCAATTTCGCCCACTAGGGTGACCCCTAAACCCTCAGCCCCCCCCCCCCCCCCCGCCGCAGATGACTCTGGGACTTCCTTCCCCGCTGCGGTGGCCGCACCTCTTGGTCCCCGCGGTAATTCTTGCGCATCGGTCCCAGGTCCATGGCTGCGCCGCGATAGCTCAGGTGACGGAAGTAGTCCAGCCACCTGGCAGATCTTCCGAACGTCACAGTGACTCCCAGAAGCCTGCACGTCATGGGGGTACTGTCCACGTGATCTGGAGTCGCTAGGCCCTGGGGTTCGGCAGCGCTCGGAACCGATTTCTCACCGGGAAGGATTTGTTAGTGGCCCAACCAAACTCACAAGTTCTAAGTCCTTGAAGCCAATGGGTCCAGGAACAGCCAATAGGATTGTCAGGATCGGAGGAGGGAGACAGACGCCGAAAGATCATTGGTTGGAATTTTCCGGTGCAAAGCCAATTAGAGCTCTAATTGAGAAAGCCGGCGACCAATGGGCAACGCCTTTGGGGGCGGGAGCAAGAGCAGAGACGAGGAAATGCTGTCACCGCTGTTAAACACGCACGTGGAGTTTTGTTAAAGGTATAGGATTGCTTCATCCCAGATGGGGGTGGGAATGGGGGCGGGAATCCCTGGGGGCTTTAGAGGAATGGTCATTATTGGCCTATCCTAAGGAACTGAAGAGATTAGGGCAGGTGGTACCTCTTGGGAGGGGGGATTGTTGGATTGTGGCGCACAAAATGGAATTAAGGGCCAGACTCTGAAACAAAGTAGCGAGGACCACAGAGAAAGGAAAGAGATTGAGAGTGGAAGAGGTTGAAATGACTCGAGTACCACATGAGTTATTTGGTGGGGATGATCCTCTAGGGATGAGGATCAGAAAGTGGCTAGGGTGTGGGGCTGGGAGCTTGGCCTAGAGGTAGAGTGCTTGCCTGGCATGCACGAAGACCAGGGTTCAATTCCTCAGTACCACATACATAGAAAAAGCCAGAAATGGCATTGTGGCTCACGTGGGAGAACTCTAGCCTTGAGAAAGCCCAAGGACAGCGCTCAGGCCCTAAGTTCAAGCTCCAGGACGGCCACCCACCCCCCAAAAAAGTGCTAGGGTGAAAGGATAGATAGCTGAATGAGGAGGAAAAGGGAAATGTGGAACTAAGACATCACAGATCAAGCTGGACACTGGTGGTTCATGCTTTTAATCCTGCCCCTCAGGAGGTGGAGATGTGAGGATGACAGAAGCCAATTAACCAGCTGAAAACTAGAAGTGGAAGTGTGGCTAATGTGGTAGAGTTGCCAGCCTTCAGGGAGAAAGCTTCAAGACCACACACACACACACACACACACACTTCTGAACTAGGCAGGAAGCTTGAGCTGAAAGTATGAGAATACTAAGATGAAGTTCCTTTCCCAAGAAGGCTTTGTAGTCTGTAGAAGAAGCAAATCTGTGAGATAAGGAAATGTAGCTCCTTAACAGATTGTAGGGTAAGAGGAACCAACTTAGATGGCTGAAGTAGGGCATCAAAAGTTCAAGGCCAGCACAGATAATTAGTAAGACCTCCATTTCAAACAGAAAATTAAGAAAAGGATGGGAGTTTGACCTAATTGGTAGAGTGCTTATCTAGCATGCACGGGTAAGACTTGGGTTCGATTCCTTGGTACTACCTATATAGAATAGAAGTGATGCTGTGGCTCAAGTAGTAGAGCACTAGCCTTGAATAAAGCCCAAAGACAATGCTCAGGCCCAAGTTCAGTTTGAGACCAAAAAAAAAAAAATTAAGAGAAGGAATGGGAGCTGGCACAGTGGCTCACACCTGTAATCCCAGCTACTAAGGAGGCTGAGATCTGAGGATCAAGGTTCAAAGCCAGCCTGGATATAAAAGGACCTAAGACTCTTATCTCCAATTAACTTCTAGAAAATGGGAAGTGGAGCTTGGCTCAAGGGTAGGGCTGTAGCTGAGAGCTGAAATGCTCAGGGACAAAGCCCAGGCCTAGGGTTAGGGTGGTAGCCTTGAGCTGATGAGCTCAGGGACAGCACTCAGGCCTAGTTCAAGTGCCAGAACTCACCAAAAAAAAAAAAAAAGAGTGGGAATGTATTTCAGTGGTAGAACTACAATACATTCAAGAGGCTGTGAGTTCAGTCCTTTAGTATCAAAAAGTGAGAGAGAGAGAGAGAGAGAGAGAGAGAGAGAGAGAGAGAGAGAGAGAGAGAGTGTGTGTGTGTGTGTGTGTGTGTGTGTGTGTGTGTGTGTGTGTGTGTGTGTGTAAAAGGGAAAACACCCTATATATAAAAGGAGCTGTTTGTGCACTTGCAGACGATAATGGGATTTGAACTCTGGGCCTGGCTGGTCACATTGTTCTTATGCTTAAGGCTGCACTCTATCAATCTTTTGGTTAATTGGAGATAGAAATAGCTTAGATTTGTCTGTCAGAGTTGACTTTTTTTTTTTTTTTGTGGGTGGTGGGACTTGAACTATTCACCTGGGCGCTGTCTCTAAGCCCTTCCGCTCAAGGCCCTACCCCTACAACCACAGTGCCACACCCAATTTTCTGGTGATTAATTGGAGATAAGAGTCTCACTGACTTTTTAGTGCCCTAGCTGGCTTTGAACCTTGATCCTCAAGTCTCAGCCTCCTGAGTAGCTAGGATTACAGGCGTGAGCCACATCACCTGGCCAGAACTGGCTTTATACTGAGATCCTCAGCCCTCGGCCACATCAGTAGCTAGGATTACAAGGTGTGAACTTGACTTGAATCTGGTTATTTATTTAGTGTTGGTTGTGGGACTGGAACTCAGGGCCTAAGGGCTGTCCTCTGAGCTCTTTTGTTCAAGACTAGCTCTATTACAATGAACCACTGCCTCACTTCACTTTTCTGAGAACCTCGAATCTCTGTCTCCTAGGTATTCCTAAAATTCCTAATCCTCCTAAGATTTAAGAGTGACCAGCACCAGACTTATTCTGTTTTTATAAAAAGACCAAAGATAGAGTGCTTGCCTAACATTCACAAAGCCCCAGGTTTGATTCCTTGGTACCACATACATAGAAAGAGCTCAAGTGGTAGGGCTAGCCTTGAGAAAGTCTGAGGACAGTGCTGCTGAGTTCAAGCCCCAGGATTGACAAAAATAAAAATAAAATAGTTAAAATCAAAAGACCAGAGAGGGCCTAGGCTGGGTGGTATATATTTATAATTTTAGCTACTCCAGAGGCTGAAGCAGGAGGATCAAGAGTTAGAGACCCGTCTGGACAATTTTAACAATAACCTATCTCAGGAAAAAAAAAAAAAGGAGGAAATTCTCAGAAAAGAAACTGAGGGCAGGCTAGGAATGTAACTCATTGGTAATGTCCAAAAAAAGATAGAAAAAATGGAGAGCAAAATACTCGATTTCTCATAGCTTCTTTCTTTCCCTTAGCAATTATGTAGGAAGTTTGCAGCTGGCTCCCTTCCTTTCTATATTTCCCTTTGTTTTGAAGATAATGAGTAGGATTGTGTGTGTGTGTTTTCTTCATAGGATTTAGTATCAGATCACAAAGCAGCCCTGCAGAGCAAGAGGACAGGGAATGAAGGCTGCTTTGCTTGCTGACCGCTCATGCTACACCTATGCCTAGCCAGAGTCTTCTGAATAGGAGAAAATATGTTTTTTTTTTCTTTCATGAGTACCAGCAATTTTTTTTTTTTTTTTTTTTTTGCCAGTCCTGGGCTTGAGCTCAGGGCCTGAGCACTGTCCTTGGAATTTTCTCAAGGCTAGAGCTCTACCACTTGAGCCTCAGCACCATTTCCGGCTTTTTTCTATGTATGTGGTACCGAGGAATCGAACCCGGGTCTTCATGCATGCTGGGCAAGCACTTTAACCACTAGGCCAAACTCCCGGCCCCAAGCCAGCAATTTTTTTAACCCTTCCATCCTCCAACTTTGTAATACTAATCTTTTCTTGGCAAAGTCTAAAATGCATAGAAAATACATTGCTAATTTTTTAAATACAGAATTGCACTGATTTCTCAAGAGATGAGTCTTTATGTGGGTTTAGGAATTATGCCCTCACCAGTTTTCTTCTTATGCTTTTTTATTTGCTTTCTTAGGCCACCTGTCATTGCATTATCTGGTAGGATTACTCATTTCAATTTTATTTATTTATTTTTTGCCAGTCCTGGGCTTGAGCTCAGGGCCTGAGCACTGTCCTTGGACTTTCTCAAGACTAGAGCTCTACCACTTGAGTCTCAGCACCACTTCCAGCTTTTTTCTACATATGTGGTACCAAGGAATTGAACCCCGGTCTTCATGCATGCTAGGCAAGCACTCTACCACTAGGCCAAATTCTCTACCCCTAAATTTTTTTTTTTTTGCAATCAAGTTGGTGTTTTGGAATCTGGCTCTGGTGTCTAGATGGGTGATGTGCAAGAGGAGGGTGAGAGGATGGGGGGAAAATGTGGAAGGTGGGGGTAAAGGTTGGGGCAGGAAATGGCTGATGCATGGATACTGGGAAGTGGTATGGAAAGGAGAGGTGGGCGTCTTAGGACTGGCTTTACACAACGTAAGGGGATGCTGCTCTTAATTGGTCCATGTTGGAGAAGGAACTCTTGGGGGAAGGATGAAGTCATTAGCAAAATCCCTTTGAGGGTTTTTGGAACGCCCATGTTTGGTCAGGTTGTAGAGCCTGGATCTTAGGGGAGAAATCTGGGCTGAGAATATTGACTCGAGCCTCTGAAATAGCACTTGAAACCATAGCAGAGCTAAGAATGTGTGAGAAGGAAAGAGGGCTAGGAACGTTAGGAGGGTGGGGAAGGGAAGGAGTGCTCAGGATGCTGCCAAGGTATAGCACCCAAGGTCTGGGCGGTAGCTCAGTGGCACGGTGCTTGTCTAGCATGAGACACTCTGAATTCCATCCCAACACCGCGCACCTGTGCACATATATACACGATGGAGGACCTGCTTCCAGGGAGAGAAAGAAAGAGGGTAGACAGTAGGACACAAGAATGTGCTTAGGGGCCGGGAGTTTGGCCTAGTGGTTAAAGTGCTTGCCTAGCATGCATGAAGACCCGGGTTCGATTCCTCGGTACCACATACATAGAAAAAAGCTGGAAGTGGTGCTGAGGCTCAAGTGGTAGAGCTCTAGCCTTGAGAAAGTCCAAGGACAGTGCTCAGGCCCTGAGCTCAAGCCCAGGACTGGCAAAAAAAAAAAAAAAAAGAATGTGCTTAATGCTTAGGCCCTAGTACAAGTCCTTTTCAAGGACCTAGAATGGGACTGGGCTCTCAGAGTCTTATGGGAAATAAAAGGAAGCTGAATCTTATCTGTGCTCTGCCTTTGGTGCTTTGTTAGTCCCTTCCAGTGCTCCAGGATGTATGTTTATATCTGTGACTGAGTGGGAGCATCTTCATGGGCGGGACCAGGTCTCCTATAGCATCTGGCTTCAGTAGGGTGTGGACAAGGAAATGCTAGTCAGTGGTGAGTGTGCTTACAGTGCTTTGGTTAAGCTTCTCCATGGTTGTGTGTTAGACATGATGAATAGACTTGAATTTTGGCAGAGAGCAGGGAAAATATGATCATTGATTGGAAAGAATGTTAAAACCTGCAAAGGTCAAATGAATTACTTCCACCTAGGTCTTCCAATTGGCCTTTGAGGTCATTAGTATGGGCCATGATCAGTGGTCTGAAGCATGGTGAGTGGTTCTCAGGTATATCTAAAGGATGAGATGTAGCATTTTTGTTTGTTTGCCAATCCTGGGGCTTGAACTCGGGGCCTGAGCATTATCCTTGGGCTTTCTCAAAGCTAGCGATCTACCACTTGAGCCGCGGCACCACTTCCAGCCTTTTCTATGTATGTATATCCAGGATTGAACCCCGGTCTTCGTATATGCTAGGCAAGCACTCTACTAGGCCAAACTCCTGGCCCTGTGATTTTAAATTCCTTTGGTGGAGATGATCCAGGCAAGAAGGGGGCAAGAAGGGTACAGAGGATGAATTGTAGGTAAAGTGCTAGCTCTTGTGATGTTGGCTGAGACCTTCCCAGCAAGGGCCATCAAGTACCCAATAGACACCTCTTTCCCAGGGGAATGGAGCTCAACAATCCTACCCTCTGCACCTCTCACATAGAGGATGGATTAAAGCCAGATGAGAGTCAGTTGGCTGCCAGGTCTATGTCTGTTCATCCTTCAGTTAGGTAGAATAATTTTTTTTTTTTTTTGCCAGTCCTGGGCCTTGAACTTAGGGCCTGAGCACTGTCCTTGGGCTTTTTCCTCAAGGCTAGCATTCTACCACTTGAGCCACAGCACCACTTCTGGCATTTTCTATGTATGTGGTACTGAGGAATTGAACCCCAGTCTTCATGCATGCTAGGCAAGCACTCTACCACTAGGCCAAACTCCCAATCCTAGAATAAATTCTTTAACTCCCTCTCTAACTCAGGCATCCATGTGGGGCAGTGTAGTCAGCTGACTGGTTGGTCTGATAATCAGGGTCCATCATCCACTGGTCTCTTAGGGCCTCATAAGAGTTGGAGTTGACCGTGTAGGGAAAGGGTCTCCATGATGCTAATCAAGAAGAGATCAAATACAGAGTACCTGATTCCATCTGAGATCCATGTCTTTTCTTTAATTTTTCAGCCGTCATGGTCAACTGGCTCTCGGGAAATGCTGTTTGCTAGCAGTGCAAGTGGCTGGTAACAACAACAACAAAAGGGAATGGACAGTTAAGAAGCATCAGCATTCCTGAGCAGAGCTGCAATCCTGGCTGGCCTTCTGAGGGTGAGTCAGATGCAGTTCTCTGCTTGCTTGAGGTAGACCTGCTTCTGCTTTCAGTTTGGGTGAGGGATCCACATGCACTTCAGTCTGTGTCCTCTTAACAGCACAACCCTTCTTGGTAGTTACAAACCAAAACATTCTGGGCCAGGAGTTTGGCCTAGTGGTAGAGTGCTTGCCTAGCATGCATGAAGACTCGGGTTCAATTCCTTGGTACCACATACATAGAAAAAAAAAAGCCGGAAGTGGTGCTGAGGCTCAAGTGATAGAGCTCTAGCTTTGAGAAAGTCCAAGGACCAGTGCTCAGGCCTTGAGCTCAAGCCCAGGACTGGCAAAACAAAACAAAAACAAAACAAAACAAAACATTCGGAGCTGTGAAGCATGTTTTTAGTAGTAGAACATCAGAAATACACGGCAGGACCTGAATTCAAATCCTATTCCATCCCTCTCCCCCCAAAAAAAGTTTCCACAAAATATCACATCTGCAAGCCCTTGCTCAAACCAAAAGGCACCAGTCTTGCAGTGCTGGGAAAGGGGACAGGGGGCAGAATCTGGGCCCCCCAGCCTTTAGTTGCTAGGTCCTCTGAAGAACTGGACTTGAATCTCAGGAAGGTAGCCTTCCCTGGCTCTTAGGAAAGTTTATTTTCTGAGGATTCTGAGCCTTCTGGAAGTAGCTGGGTCAAGGCCTCTCCTCTCTGCTTTCCAAGCTTCTTCTGAATGGGTTATGAAGCCACAGCTCTCTTGGGCCAGGGCATTAAGTGAAGGAGTTGGTAGCGGGAGGAAGTTTTGCTGTGACCTGCCTCGGCGGAATATACTCTATGGTAGAGGCAACAGTGGCTCCTGGATGCTAAAGGCAGAAACACCTGGATTGGCCTTGACCTCCCCACATTCAGGAAGTGCTGGGAGCTTGAGCAGTAAGGTGAGGCACATGTAGCCAATAACCCCTTTTGGGCTCTGGCCTGGGTTTGTGGGGTTCCCCCCTTTCCCAGCCCCCTGAGGTAAAAAGACAAAGGAATCCCAACTGCCAAGGAGCAGACTTTGCCTCAGCAACTAAATTTATTAGCAAGAAAAAATTTTGCCAGCCCAGCACTGACCAACAAAGTACATTGTTAATAAAGGATAACAAATCTGTCACTTAATTCATAAAACATACCTCAAGCAGTTACAACTAAAATAAAGTTGGATTTTAATTTAAAAGCCTCAAAAATAACAAGCAATATGTTTTTTTTAAAACATGTTGTAGACACAATCGTCTATTATACAATATACACTGTACACAGTAGAGCTTGGGCAGCTGGGGTGGCAAGATGAGAGGGGAAGGGGAAGGTTAGGATGGGAAATGTTTTTATATAAAGCCAGATCTGAGTTGAAATGCTGTGTCACTTAGAAAAGAGAACTGCTAGAGGAAAAAAAAATTCATATGCTCATCATTGCCCCCTAAAATCCTAAACTGAAAAAGGCATGGGGGAGATGAATACCAAGGAAAAGAAGAAGGGAGCAATTAAATAAAACTTCTTTAAAGCACACACATACACAGTGTTCATCATCTGAAGTACAGAGTATAAGGCAACGTTCTCCATAGAAAAAGTGGAGCAGGGAGGAGTCTGAGGGCATCTGACCTTTGAAGGAGGAAGCTGGAATGTCTGGAGGAGTGCCATGGTGGGGTTGGGCAGTGGAGTGGAGGTGCGTGCCAGTGGGAGGCTGGGTACGAGGTCCCAGGGTGTCCCTAGTGAGTAGAGGGGCCAGGGAGGCACACCGGGAGGAGAGCATGACAAGATGGGACTCCGGCAGTGTTGGGAGTGTCAGGAGTGGGGCGGGGCAGGGCTCACTTTGCTCCTTGAAGGAGTGAAATGCATGTTTTTCCTTTGGAAATAGGGTTCCCATGCGTCCTAGTTTAGAACGTCTCAATGGGCATGGCCAGCATCCATGGTCTGGGTAGGCCAGGAGCTCTTGGTGAGAAGAGGAGGGCCAGGGCAGAAGGAAGCGATCTGAGCCCCCTCCTGTGGGGACACAGGTGCAGAACAGGACGAGGTGAGGACAGCTGTGGGTGCCGTCTGCCGGGGCCCAGGCCGCACAGACGAGGGATTGCATCTTCAAGGTCTCCCACTTCAGTCACTCTTACAAGTTCTTCGTGACCAGGTGGGTCTTGTAATGCTTGGTAAGGTGATCACTCCTCATGAAGCGCTTCTGACACTGGGTGCACTCGAAGCGTTTGTCCCCTGGAAGAGGAGATGACGGTCACCCACACAGCCCCTGTGGAGCCACCCCAAAAAGGAGGAACACATGTGACAGGCTCTTAGTAAATAAAGCCAACTGGTTTTGTCTCCACGCTCTGTCTACATCCTGTCTACATCCCGCTTACAGGTTTCCTCCCTGTGATCTGTTGATCTATTCTTTGATCAATTGTCACTTTTCTGATCCACAGATCAAGTGCACTTTGTTCTAGTCCTGGTCTCACTGTGCTTGAGCAGCTGCATCTCACACCTCAGGATGTGTGTCCCCTTGTGGGGAAACCCTGCACTGCCCTCTAGTCTTGTCAGCTCTGAGAAGACACACTGGCCCAGACTAGGTCAGCTAATCTACTAGTTGTTTTTCCACTTCGGCGGGAGAGTGGGGGGGTCTCACCTACCCAGGAGCCACCAGGACAGGGGTCTAACCCATGGGAGCAATCACCACAACTGTTTGTAAAGCACCACACAGCAATCACCAAGAAAACGTCAGATGACAGATGAATGTTTTTCTATAGTTTTGTATTTCTCTGTCCCAGCACACTAAAACATTTACCTATGATATCAAACCTGTGGTATCAAAAACAGAATTGCCTAGGATATAAAAAAGATAAAGCAACTAAAGGAAAGTCAATAGGGACGTGACAGCAAGAGAGTGGCATGGGACAGTGTGGTGCCTTATCTGTGCTTATTAACAGCTCTGCAGAAATGGCAGAGGTTATGTGATACAATCACATGCTTTGAGGACATTGTGATACAGACATGGCTTGAAAGAACTCTCCAGGAAGTTTGGTAGTCTTACTAAATATGGTGGGAGTGATGAGGCACAGAGGGCAACGGCAAGGGTGCAGCAGGAGGCTGACCTGTGTGCGTACGAGCATGCCTTTGGAGCTCATCGCTTCTTGTGAACCTCTTCCCACAGAAGAACCAGTTGCAGACAAAGGGCCGCTCGCCAGTGTGCAGGCGCACGTGGGCTCGCAGCAAAGACGTCTTCCGGAAGGTCTTGCCGCAGTCAGGGATGTGGCACACATGCTTCTTCTTGCCCTGCTCTCCAGACCTGAGAATGGGTTGACAGTGGGGGTTGAAGAGACAGGAAGTAGGGAGGGAGGAGACAGAACAGGATATGGGGGTCAGGGTGCAGAGCATAGAACAGGCAGGAAACAAATGGTGTGAAGCCACCAGCTCCCTCTGCATTTAGGCCCCCTCAAAGCCCTGGGCAACTGTCCCAAGGCGGGGCATAGGGAACAGCACACATACCAGGCTGTTAGTTTGATCCCAATTGTTGAATTACCTCTTTTCGCCATCCTTGCAGTTGGGACACGTGCAGGCCATGCGGCGCCGCTTCTCCCCGGGCTGGGCCTCTCCCGCCAGGGCCTGCTCCATCTGCAGCTGGATCTGGGTGGGGCTCAGCCCACTGATGGTGAGGTTGTTTCCAGAAACATTTTGCACTGTCAGCTGCTGCTGCCCTGTAGGAAGGACAGAGAAGGATACAACTCAGAACAGGAAGCCTGAAACCTCAGATCAATCCATCAGGGCAGGGAATACTTTTTTGAGCCTATTGGACATCTCAGACAGATTCATAATTGCTACCCAGGTTCAGGGTCAGTTAGTTCTCTGAACCATTACACTTCACAGGCAGCATTTACTTAAAGATATTGTTTATATGATTTTAGTTGGGAAGTAATTTTATTTTTTTGCTAGTCCAGAGGCTTGAACTCAGGGCCTGAGCACTGTCCTTGGGCTTTCTCAGGCTAGAACTCTATCACTTGAGCCACAACACCATTTCTGGCTTTTTCTACATATGTAGTACTGAGGAATTGAACCCGGGTCTTCACGCATGCTAGGCAAGCACTCTACCACTAGGCCAAACTCCTGGCCCGGACACCTGTCTTTCTCAGAAGCCCTCTTGACTTCTTTTACCTGGAGTTTCCCTGGAACATCTGTCTTTGTTCTGGACCCAAACCATTTACATAATCAATATGAAACTTGGAAAGTTTTCCTGAGCATATCTATTGTTTTCTCCATCCTATTCAAGGTCTGCGGTTGTCAGACGGAGGTAAGACAACACATGACTTACCCTATCCCATAGCACTACTGTAAGGACTATGTGGGAAGATATACTTGGGCCTACCCTTGGGCTTGCCCAGTTCCCACATTCTGGGCACAAAGCTCTGCTGCCACCACCTTGGCCATAGGCCTTCTCTCACCGCCCGTGTTGGTGATGGTGACAGGTACACCCTGGACCTGGACACCATTAATGTTGATGGTCTGCATGGCCTGGGCAGCTGCCGCCAGCTGTGCAGCATTCAGACTGATGATGCTTCCAGCAGGTGCAATCTTTGGCAGGGGACGCTCTTTTCGGAGAATTGCAGCAGAATGCTTTTTGCTGGTCCCACTCAGATGGTGAGCTCGGGGCATGGGGCTGCTACAGGTTGTGGTTGAGGTGGCTACAGCTGTTGCTGGGGGGCTGTCCTGAACGAGGACTGTCTGCACCTCTCCAGAAGGTGTTCGGATATAGACCTGAAAGGGCAAAAAGAAGTGAGTGTCTGCTCCCTGGATGGGGAGAGCTAGACTTCTGCCAACCCCAATTCCTTCAATGTGCCCAAACCTACGTTAATACACTTCTAATGTTCACCAAGAGCCACTAAGTTGGCTGTGGAACCGAAACCTTTATTTACTTAGCATAGAAAAATACAATTGCCAAGTCCCAGAACTGGAAAATGAGATGGCAGCACACCATGAATGATCATCAACTAACAATGGCTGAGTCACAAGTTAAAAGAAACAATTTCTCTCCAAAACAACGGAGCAAAAAGGGAAAAGTATCATTGTTGGTGAGATAGCAGACAGATATTCACTTACACATTAGGAATGGGCCGCCTTTGCTATGGGGAAATTTGAGAATATGGATCAAAAACATTACACACCTGCTATAAGAGCCTGCGGGGGCAGTACTGGGAGTATAGTTCAGGGGTATCGTTCTTGCCTAGCATGGGCACATCTCTAGGCTTAATCCAAAGCACCCCCAAAGAGCCTGTGTAAGGTAGGTCTTTGAGTGGGAGGCATGAGAAGGGTATCTGGGAGGAGGACAACAGCAGCAAACTGGCAGAGGTGTGCCCACAGGACTGGTTACACTGGGAGAGACTGATCTAGAAAAATCAGTGAAGAATAATGGGAGTGAGGTCCCCTGACAGAGAAGGGAGTTACAAATACAGAAGGGAAAAAGCTAGAGTGAACCCTGTGGCATCAGACAGAATTAGGGACACTGGTGGAAAGTCAGGGATTTCAATACATAGAAATATAGGTGAGAATGTGAACCTGTATATGTCTGTGTATGCTCTGTGTCTTATTTGTACTTCTTAGCTATAACCACCAAGAAGGCCTTAGCATCTAAACCCCCTGCTCTGCTAATGGGAACTAGGACTCCTTGGGGACAGAGCCGATTTTCAGGGTTAGAGCAGGGAAAATACCAGAACAACTGCTGTTTTGGGAAGAAAGGAGATGCTCATAGCATGGTAAGATTGCAAAGACATAAATTGGGGGCCAGGAGCATGGCCTAGTGGTATAGTGTTCGCCTAGCATGCACGAAGTCCTGGGTTCAATTCCCCAGAACCACATACACAGTGGCAGAATGCTAACCTGGAGAAAAAAGTGTCCAAGGACCGTACCCAGGCCCTGAGTTCAAGCGCCAGGACTGGCAAAACAAAAAAAACAAACGAACAAACAAAAAACCATAAACTGGCTTGAAGGGGCTTATATGAATACCAAAATAATTATATTAACCCACATAATTCCTTGAATAAAATGGGAATCCCTGAGTCTATAAGGAACAATAAATGAATGAGAAAAAGAATGTTCAAATTTTAAAGCTCCTATTACAATGTACAATAAGAGGAATCAGGACTCCAAAGAGAAATGGAGTTGGTTTAAAGTCATGGCTGGAAAGATACAAGTAATGAGATTCTTACACAAGCTTCAGCCTTTAGAACATGCTAAAAGAACTTGTCACAAGATCACCTTTGGGGATAGGGTGTGGCTCAAGTGGTAGACTAACCTGCATGAGACCCTGAGTGTAAACCCTAGTACTGCCAAAAGCAATAAGACCATCTACCATATGGTCTTATTTATTCAAAAATGTTCAGAATTAGGCAGCAAAGATGCAGAAATCGGCCGAGGGGAGAGAAATGGAGAAAAATGGGTAAATCAGACACTGTGGCATGGCCATACTGTACTAGAAATAGGCTCAAAGTCACTGAAATGTACACTTTAATAGGGCAAGTTTTATGGCCTATCAGTATCTTGCTTGAGCTGAGTGAAGGGGGTAAGGAGGAGGACAGGCTTATGTCAAAGGGAAATAGGAGCAAACCAGAAGGAGTTGCAAAAATGGCCAGGTAGAACAACAAAATGTCAACTTATAACCCGAAGTATGAAATAATTATACATTAGTACATACAAATAGGAATAAATGAGAAAGGCAAATTCTCCTTCAGAGGAATTCCAAATAACACGTAAGCATCTTCTAAGATGTACGGCCTAATTCCCACCTGGGTCCCAGGGAGTAAGTACTCCCGAAGAACAGAGGAAATAGGAAAAATCTCAACTTGCAGTGAAGATACCAGGCAAATGATTACCAGGAGTGTTCTGTTTTCCTAATAATCATGTGAGGGACATGCTTGCCCTTTATAAAACCTTACTCTTTACAAAAACCTCTTACTTTCTTAGTCACTTAGTAATCACCATGGAATCTAGGAAAGACTGACTGGAACATTTTTATGAAAAGGGACTGAAACAACCTCTGGGAAAAAAAAAAAAATGGAGCCGCCTCAGGACAGACCTTCTACCAGTCCTTCTTTATCCTGACCAGTGATGATAACTTCTTGGAATTCCTCTCAAATAAGTACTGGGTCTTCATGCATGCTAGGCAAGCACTTTACTACTAGGCCAAGCTCCTAGCCAAAATTATTGTTATTTTTTATATCCATAGAGAAGTATATTGTTTTTGAGACAGGGTTTTCCTACATAGTAGGCCTTGAACTCATAATCCTTCTGCTTTGTCTCTGGAGTGCTAGGAATGTAGATGTCTACCACGATGCTCTGCTTAACATTTTCCTTTTTCTTTCTTTCTTTCCTTTTTTTTTGTCAGTCATGGGGCTTCAGCTCAAAGCTACTGCCCTACTGCTTGAACCACAGTGCCACTTCTAGTTTTCTGGTGATCAATTGGAGAGAAGAGTCTCACAGACTTTTTAGTGCCTGGGCTGGCTTTTGAACCAAGATCCTCAGATCTCAGCCTCCAGAGTAGCTAGAATTATAGGTGTGAGCTACCGCTACATTTTTCGGTTTCTTTTTAAAGGCTAGATAAAATTTTAGGCTTTGTATTCCTGGGCCTGGGCGTTGTCCCAGAGCTCTTCAGCTCTAGGCTACCACCCAATCCTAGAGCCAAGCCCCACTTCCCATTTTCTAGAAGTTAATTGGAGATAAGAGTCTCAGGTCCTTTTGTGCTGGGGCTGGCTTTGAACCTTGATCCTCAGATCTCACCCTCCAGAGTAGCTAGGATTACAGGCATGAGCCACCAGATGCCCAACTATTTTTTAAGTGGGGGGCTGGGAATGCAGCATCATGGTAGGGTGCTTGCCTTAGTATGCATGAAGCCTGGGTTTGATTCTTTAGTACCATATAAACAAAAACAGCTGGAAGTGGTAGAGTGCTCAAGTGGTAGAGTGCTAACCTTGAGCAAAAAGAAGCTCAGGGACAGTGTCCAGGCCCTGAGTTCAAGCCCTCGGTCTGGCAAAGAAAAAGAAAAGTGGGGACCAGATTTCTCCTGAAGGCTAAAGACTACCAAACTCTGATACAAACTCTGTGCATATACTTTACCCACTTTCAGGAATTTATTTTACTACAAAATGACATTGTTTAGATATACAGTTAACAAGGCATTACTTGTATGATTGTTCAACTTTCAACACACTGGAATAAACAGACTAGGTAATTATTTAAAAATAATATTATAGTTAAATTTTTATATGTCTGTATTATTATTCCCTTAAGAAGACCTGGTTTAAGTCTTGTCCCCTTCGACCTCAAGAAGGAAGGCGACACTGCTGGGGTCTGCACACACGAACAGGTATCACTCAGAATATCAATGATAATGGGACTTCATGTAGTGTAATGAGTTGTAAAATAATCAAAGCTGGGCACCAGTGGCTCACACCTGTAACTCTAACTACTCAGGAGGCTGAGATCTAAGGATCAGGTTTGAACAGCCTGGGCAAGAACATCCATCAAACTCTTACCTCCAAGTAATTACCAAAAAGTCAGAAGTAGAACTGTGGTTCAAGTCTTAGAGAACTAGCCTTGGGCAAAAAGAGCTCAAGGACAATGCTCAGGCCCAGTGTTCAAGCCCTAGGACTAAGATCACAAAATAAAATAAAATAAAAGAGGATCACCGGTGGTTCACACCTTTAATCCTAGTTACTCAGGAGGCTTAGATCTGTGATGACAGGTCTTAAGAATTACAGTCTGAGACAAGCCTGGGTAGACAAATCCAAGAAACTCAATAACCAGCAAAAAACTGGGCTAGAGGCTGACTAAAGTGATAGAATATCAGCCATGAGTTCAAGCTCTAGTACTAGCAAAAAACAAACAAAAACAAAACAAAAAAACAATTACCTGGCAATATGTACTTTGCCACCATCTGGTGGCATTCCTGTATAGGCCTCTAACTTCCTCTTGTGTGAGTTCTATGTCTCCAGCTTAAGGTCAAGGGCACTTCTCCAGTCCAGAGCTCACATACAACCTCTTGTCACTTCTTACTTTATAGATAACCTAACTACAATCTCTAGCATTTAAAAAGCATAGCCAAAATTTATTCTAAATCAATTTAGCCTAAATGTTCTGCTATAATAAGCTACTTCTCTCTATTGCTTCTCTTGTCATTAATAAGGATCAGAAATTTTCTCATGTCTTACTTTACATCAAATTCTATGGTTCTTACTGGGATTTCTTCATTCTGCTACTATGCTGAGTAATTCTATAATTAAAAAATGAACTTTATTAATAAAATATATACTCTGCTATCAATTAATCCCCCCCAGACATTCCATAAAAGAACAAGCCAGGTGCTTGTGGCTCACACTTATAACCTATCTCTTCAGAAAGTTGAGATCTGAGACTTGATTTCAAAGCCAGCATGGGCAGAAAAGTTAAAGTTAGATTCTATCCCCAATCAGCCAGCAAAAAAAAACTGGCTCAAAATGGAAGAGTGCCAACTGAGTGAAGAAATTCACTGAAAACATAAGATACTGAGTTTAAGCCCCCATACTATAACAGGAAAAAAAAGAAAAAAACACCACCACCTAACCTATATTTAAATTTCATCTGATTTCTACTTAGTCTAAGATCTGAAAAGAGTCCATATATCAAGTAGAAATAGCTACTTCATGCCTGCCTCCAATGATTCTGATTCCAACACCCAGGTCAAATCTGGAGTTGATTGCCTTCATCTTCAAAAGCAAGCCAACAGGTAACCAGAGGGAGAGAGGGAGGCAGGGCAGAAGAGTTACCTGAGTAGGTGTAGACTCAGTTGTCTGTATCTGAAAGTTCTGAGAGGGCTTCTGAGGGACGGTGGGGAGGGTGGCAGATGCAGCCTGCACCACTCGCAGTGCCTGCTGGGGAATCTGCACAACCTGCTGCTGTTCAGCCTTGGGTGGCACCACTTGCACCTGCTGGACCACAGCTGGCTGGCCCCCACCTGGGCTTTGAACAATCAGCAGGTTGTTTCCTGCCTGGATGATGTTGTCTGCTGTAGTCTCAATAAGCACCGTTTCCACCTGCTCAGCTACAGCCACTGGCGGCTGGGAGACAGGAAGGCTCTTCTTCCTGACTTTCTTATTAGTCTTTGACAGAGGTGCAGGAGGGCTCTCGGTCAGGAGCTGAGTGGCAGCTGCTGTATCGCTGGCATTCATCAGGTTGTTGACAGGCAGCGTGAGTGTCACATTGCCACTTCCACCTGTCAGCTTCACCACATTGGCCCCACTCTGCACCGGGGTGGTGGATGTACTGGACTTCTGGACAGGGGCTGGCTTGATGGGGACAGGCTTGTGGCTGGATGGTGAGGGGGTGATGATGGCTTGGTTTGTGCCAGGGATGATCTGAATCTGATTGGTGAGATTGGGCTGCACCTGGATGGTCTGGGAACTGCTTGCCTGAATCTGAGGGACTGTCTGGTACTGGATATTTGTGTTAGATCGAGTCCCTTTGTTGATCATGGTGGGATTCTGGATAGCAAAAACCAGCTGGCCTCCAGGATAGGAGGTACTTAGCTGTGAGCCCTGAATCTGCAGTATGTTTCCTTTGGAGGACAAGATGCCAAAGCTATTCTTGCTGGGGCTGAGGGGCAGAGGGGCAGGTTTGATAGGGACCAGTTTCCTCGGTGTGGGCTGGGGTGGAGCAGGAGGTGTCACCGCAGCTTCAACTGCCGGTGGGCCAATTTTGCTACATGTTGCAGCAAGCAGAGCCAAGGGGGATGGCTGAGAGTCCTGAAAAAAACATCAAAAGGAAGGAGTGAGACTGAAGCCTGTGACCAGCCAACCTCTCTTTCCCACAACATCCCCCACCCCAGACACAGACACACAGACATACACACAGTAGCTCCTGCTTCTCCATGAGGCTAAGGGAGAAAACATGAGAAATGATTTTCTCTGAAAGGGAACTCTCCAGAAGCAGCCCCTGACCGGGCTGAACTAACAGTGCCAGCCAGCTCTTCCTCCTGTTGACCCTCTGTTAGCAGGGACAGTGCTGCAGCTGAGGTCTCAAATGGGGTTCTATGAACCCACCATACATAATTAGTGGGGAAAGGAATTGAACAGGAAAGACAGACACCTTCATATGTTTTCTAGGGATGGTGATTATGTTCCCTGGACTGCAGAGGGCTGTTCTGGAGGCAACAGTGACAGGGCAGGTTCTAGCAGGACTGCTGAACTTAACTCAGGTTTTTCTACCTGACCACTGTGGCACATTAAGCAAATGACTATTGCTTCTTGCTACAGAAAACATGGACAACAGAACCTTCCCAAGATTCATGTCCTAGGATGTTTACTAAGATAGTGGAATGGGTTTTCTAAGTGTGGTGAATGTTGTTCGAGCAGTCTGCCCTCCACGCCCACTGCCTACTTGCCTGGGTGGTGGCGGCTGGCTGCAGGTAGTCGCTGGGACTGACAGCAGCAGTGGCAGCCATGCTCGTCTGTGGATCTGTAGGAAGAAAAGATATGGATTAACACAAAAGACAGAGAGCAGAAAAGATCCCAAGGCTAGTTTACTTATGGTACTGGGGTTTGAACTCAAGGCCTTGGGTTTGCTTGGAAGATACTCTACTACTTGAACCATGCCCCCACCCTTATTGCTGTTTCTCTGCAAGAGATTAACAGCCTTTATCCCATGTCTCCACTTTAGGGTGGAAGCTAAGTACCTGTCAGCAGACCTCTTCTGCTCAGACTTTTTTTTTTCCCTGCCAGTCCTGGGCTTGAGCTCAGGGCCTGAGCACTGTCCTTGGACTTTCTCAAGGCTAGAGCTCTACCACTTGAGCCTCAGCACCACTTCTGGCCTTTTTTCTATTTATGTGGTAACGAGGAATTGAATCCAGGTCTTCGTGCATGCTAGGCAAACACTTTACCACTAGGCCAAACTCCCGGTCCTTTGCTCACACTTGTTTCTAAGCCTGTCTATGAATTCAAAGGAGCAACTGTTCTCTTGTACTTTGTGTGTGTGTGTGTGTGTGGTGGTACTGGGGTTTTGAACTCAGGGCCTTGAGTTTGCTATGTAAGTATGCTACCACTTGAACCACATCTCCATTTTCTCTGGTTATTTGGAAAATGGGGGAGGGATGAGTCTAGTGAATTTTTCTTCCCAGGCTTGTGCTCAGCTGCCATACTCTGGATCTCAACTTTGAGCAGCTGGGATTACAAGCATGAGTTGCTGGCAACTAGCTTTAGTAATTTCCTTTTAAAACTGAACATCTACCAAAGATCACTGGGGACTGTTCTTTAACCACATCCTACACATTGTAGGGCCCGTGTGTGTTTATATGCACAGCCCTACAGCGTTGGGGCTAATTAGGACAGCTCTGTTCTGTACATTCAACTTAAAATACATCTGTGCAAAGGGAAAGGCAACAACAGCTTTTCAGAAGCAGTGAAGGCCTGTGTCACTGCAGAGTAGGCGTACAAGGGGCCCAGAGAGTCAAGTCTATACAACAAATACCTTCCAAGAATGTTGCTGATTTGAGTTTTACTGGCATCGTAATTTAACTTAGTTTTGTATTGTTTGGTCTCACTTTGTAGTAGCCCAAGCCGGTCTCAAACCCTCTGTCACAGACTCCCAAGTGCTGAGATTGAAAATAGGCATGACTACCCCTGGCTTTAGTTTAAAGTTCATGTAAAATTAAGTAAAATTTAATACTTTAATGAGCTAATGAAAGTTACCCCAAAACACTTTTTTTTTTCCCCCCCAGTCCTGGGGTTGAACTCAGGGCCTGGGCACTGTTCTTGGACACTATTTGCTCAAGGCTAGGACTCTGCCACTTGAGCCATAGCACAACTTCCAGCTGTTTCTTTATGTGTGGTTCTGGGGAATTGAACCCCAGGCTTCATGCATGCTAGGTGAGCACAGTACCACTAGGCCACACTCCTGGCCCCAAAACACCTTTTCTTTTGGAGCAATGTTGTTCAAACTGTTAAAACATGAGCCACAGTTATAAAAATAATTTATTCGGTGGCTTAGGACATAAGTTAGTAATACTTGGGGTGTCTGTGTGTTTTGTTTTGCCTGTCCTAGGCTTCAGCTCAGGGCCTGAGCAATGTCCTTAGGCTTTCTCTACCACTTAAGCCACAGCACACTTCTGGTGTGCTACCAAGGAATCAAACCCGGGTCTTCATGCATGCTAGGCAAGCACTCTACCACTAGGCCAAACTCCTGGTCCCAGTAATGAGTATTTGTTTAGCAAGCACAATCCCAGCAACACACACACGTTTTCACACACAGTAATCAAAATAACTTCAAGACCTAGCATATATGCATGTATGTACTCATGCACACACATGTGTGTATAACGAATTTCTTTCCTGTGCTCATACAAAAAAAGTTGCACGGTGGCTCATGCCTGTAATCCTAGCTACTCAGGAGGTTGAGATCTGAGTATCTAGGTTCAAAGCCAGTCAGGACACTAAAGAACCTGAGACTCTTATCTCTAATTAACCACTAGAAAACCGAAAGTGGGGCTGTGGCCTTGAGCTGAAGAGCTCAGGGACAGCACCATGGCCCAGAGTTCAATCCCCATGACCCACAAAAAAAAAAGAAAAAAAGAAAAGTTGCCTGAAATAAGGCTGAAAAAGTGGTTCAAGTGGTACAGTATCTGCCTTCCAAGCAAGTATGAAACCCTGAAATCAAACCCAGTAGTAGTACTAGAAAATTTAAAAAAGTTTCCTGAAATAAAATTTGTACTTATTACATACAATGTGATAGATTTTGAAAATTTTCTGCTTTATTTAAAAAATGCTGATTGTAGGAAGTGGCATTATGGCTCCAGGGGTAGGGCGGTAGCCTTGAGCTGAAGAGATCCAGGGACAACACCCAGGCCCAGAGTTCAAGCCCCATGACAAACAAAAATAAATAAATTAAAAAAAAAATTTTAAATGCTGATCGTGACCCATTAAATTGGTTTTATACTCATCTGGCTGAAAAATACAGCTTTAGTCTATTCACTACCAAAATCTGAGAAAAGTACAAAGATCTAGAAAGGAGGTTGAACTTGCAAATGTCATAGAACTGCAAACAACAGGTGTACTGGGGTCAAAGAGACCTTAGAAAACTGGTTGGCGAAATAGTAAGAGTACAAGGCTTCAGAATTTCAGTTCTAAGTAAGACTTTTGACTGTGGGTCCATCAACTAGTGTGGTGGTCAGGCGTGTCTCTGGGATTTATAGCTCCTCTAAAACAGACATCATCCTCAAGGTTTCTGTGAGGCTCCAGTCACTTACTCAAAAACATCAAGCACAAGATCTGGCATATGGTGGATAATCAATATATGGCAATATAAAGTTTAGTAAATACTGCACTAGGGTCAAAAAAACAAGAACAGAGCTGGGCATGGTGGCTCACACCTGGAATCCTAGCTACTCAGGAGGCTGAGATATGAGGATCGCGGTTCAAAGCCAGCCTGGGCCCTAAAAACCCTAAAGATCAATTAATCACTAGAAAACCTGAAAGTGACAGAATGCCACAGTGGCTCAAGGGGTAGGGTGGTAGCCTTGAGCTGAAGAGCTCATGAACAGCACCCAGGCCCAGTTCAAGCCCCACAACTGAAGAAACAATAGGGCCAGCAATGGTGGTTCATGCCTATAATCCTAGCTACTCAGGAGGCTGAGACCTGCGGCTCCTGATTCAAAGCCAGCCTGGGAAGCAAAGCCCATGAGACTCTTATCTCCAATTAACCACCAGAAAACCCGAAGTGGCACTGTGGCTCAAAGTGGTAGAGTGCTAGCCTTGAGCAAAAGAGCTCAGGGACAGCACCTAAAGCCCTGAATTTAAGCATACAACCAAAAAACAAAACAACAACATCAAAATAAAGACAAAAGACAAGGCCAGTTATCAGTGGATCACACCTATAATCATAGCTTCTCAAGAGGCTGAGATCGAAGTCAGCCTAAGCAGGAAAGTCTGCAGAACTCTTTATCTCAATTAACCACCAGAAAACCAGAAGTGGTTCTGTGGCTCAAAGTGGTAGAGTGCTAGCCTTGACCACAAAAGTTCAGGCCCCAGCCTAGGACCAGCATGCATAAATAAAAAACAAGAGGACAGCTTAACAGTGCTTCTGATATAAGAACAAAACAAAATGAAAATCAGTAATTTTTGACTCAAAGGGCTAAATTAGAACCAGTAGAATCAACATATGATTGCTAAAGAAGCTACTACAATTTTGGACTGCATTTCTAAAAACTCAATTATAGAACCAAGAGAAATCAGTCCCAGTATATTCTGCATACAGCCCATGAGAGTCAGATTGTGTGTGTATATAGGGGCATTTCCAAAGGGGAATTTTCAACTGGAGCTGATTCAGAGGAAAGCAGCAGTGATTGTGACCAGGGTCCCTGGATGGGGACATTCACCAGGGTGACATCAGCACAGATGTTGCAAAGATTTCAGTTTCACTTAAGATAACTTTTAAGAGATGGGATCAATTGCCTTTGGGGGTAATAGTCTCTCTCTCTCTCTGGACCTGGTTAACCAAAGGAAGGGTGTATGTTTCTGTTACAGATGAGATAGGAAATTAAAGCAAGATTTTTATACTTTTTGGGGGACTGGGTGGATCTAGCTCAGAGTATGGCACTTGTCTAACATGTGCAAAGACCTAGAACTGATGCCCAGCACCACACAAAGAAAAAAGAAGAAAGATTTTTACATTTTTCATGTTGCTGAGAAACACAAGAGATAAGGGCTGACAGGGCTGGAGAGGCAAATGAGGCCTCCCAGGAGACTCTCTGGAACTCTCAAGTTCTCAGGTAAACTTGGTCAGTGACTCTCCGTCAAACACCACCCTATGTTATGAAATGGAGGGATGCAGAACAAGACAGATTAGAAATGAAATGAAAACTGACCCAGAACTTTCTAATTATCTTTCTTTCCCCTATGGCAGTCATTAATTACCCTAGACTCAAAATGTTTAGAGACACTGCTGGGCGCTGGGCTTCTTCAGTTAAATTAAAGCAGAATCTACTGAGGCAAGCTGTAGACTGCAGGCTTCCATGCTGCGCTATTTCAGTTTGCTTTCATTTTCCTCCCCAGCTGGTTCTGAACTACTCTTCCAGATACTAAAGCACTCTAAGGATATCTCCTAGTGTAATTCAAAACTTTATAGTTCCCTGGGCTGCAGACCTGAACAGTCAGAACAGAAAATGTCCCTGACATGGCAGAATTATGTATGTCCTGGAAAACCATTGAGAAAAGAGAAAGGAAAAGAAGAACTTCCAGCTACTTTTTAGGAATGAAAGTGTTTAAGGAGAGATAGCCAGATATGTAACTGCATGATTATGATCAAAGGTCCCTTGTATCCTCATAACGTTGAAGCCTTTTTATTTAAAATGTGTAATGTGAATATAAATTGTACTTTTCCTTCATACTATTCAAAACATAGCTAAGTGGTATTTGAAAGATGGACTCAGGCATAGTTATGTAATAATTTTATATTATTTCCACCATTTTAACAGTATCATTTGCTTTTAGCAGCAATGTACTTTTGATTGTGAAAAACTATGTTTAGCAACATTGATAAGATTGCCATATATGGGCTGGGAGTTTGGCCTAGTGGTAGAGTACATGCACAAAGACCTGGGTTTGATTCCTCAGTACCACATACATAGAAAAAGAAAACACTGATGTCTTTCAAAGTTGTATTATTTAGAGACTTGTCATTAATTCAAGTTGGCTAAAATCTCCCCAATAGTCCCTAGGCTGATGAAGTTTTACAGTGATTTTCTATAAAAGCAATAGCAGTACATCTCTTAAACCCCAAGAAAAACTTCTAAGGGTGTAGAACAAGGCTTGACAGTAGCATGGACAAGGGTACCAGGTGTCTAATGGACCATACCTGAATTTCCTTTCCCTATATTAGAAACCAACTGAACCTCTCAAGACTGACAGAAAAGCATCTATCTAGTCTCCTGGCTCTCATCCTCCACCTGCACTGCTTATTCTCTAGCACAGGCCCCTCTTCCTCTCTCCTAGGCCAAATGTGGTGTGGACTCTGCAAGCTTCTCCCTACTTTTGCCCTACACTGCTGGCTGTTCCTGCGCAGGTCCCATTAACCTCCTTACTGCTAAACCATATCTCCACTGAAATTCACATGGATTCTCACTTCTTCCCTTTGTATTCCTTTTTTTTTCTGTCAGCTGTGAGACCTGAATTCAGGACCTGATCTCTTTTGTTCAAGGTTAGCACTCTACCACTTTGAGCCACAGTGCAATTTCCAGTTTTCTGTAGTTAGAGATAAGAGTCTCAACGACTTTCCTGCCTGAGCTGGCTTTGAATTGCAATCCCTCAAATCTCAGCCTCCTGAGAAGCTAAGATTACAGGTATAAGCCATTAGTGCTTGGTTATGGATTCCTTTCCTTGTCGCCCCTAAAAACGTGCTTTTCCCCCCCCACCACGCCCCTCCCTGCCCCACAACATTCTACCCACAGTGACTGTAGGCACCACTCTCATGGCATCAGGTTCCTTCTGCAGACTGACAGCTCCAAGGTCTCTCCTCTGTATAATGGCCCAGTACACCCAGCTATGTGGACCTCTATTTGGACTGGCCAGACACTCCCAACCTTGAACATTCCCTCCTATAGTTACTCATCCCCAGCTTGAGGCCTCCTTCCAGACTCTAACAGAGCCCTTATCCCTGTTGCTACCCTTCCCTCTTTAGAGAATTTTGCCTTCCTTTATCCTTTTAGGTCTCAGGTTTTTTGTGGTTTCTTTTTTTCTCCAGTAAAATGTATTAACAGTGATGATGTTATAGAGATGTCATATCCTGAGATGAGATGAAGTCCTTTGGTAAAATACCATTCATTACAATCATTATGGGCCTCATGTGGGTGAAGAAGCTTGCTTCCCAAGGTCGACTATGTCTTTATTGAACTGCTTGAAAGAGGCTCAGTTCCCAGCACAGGAACACCTCCAAAGACTTTACCCTGAAAATATCTGGTTAACAGTAATCTCTCTTCTGGTATTTTCAATCACAAGAGAAACGTGATTAGGATCTTCATGGTAGATCAACAAATCCTAATGATTTTACCTCATGAAAAATCTGCCTTCTACTCACAGCTCCCAGTTCCAAGGTCACTATCCTAACCTAAGCCATCTGCAACCTCCAGAATGGCTCTAGCCTCTGGTCTCTGCATGCCTCCACAATCTAGCTTGAAGAATCTAGGTAAAACTAAAGACCCATCTGCCACTCCCCTGATTAAGTCCCACAATAGTTTCCAGATGACACAGTTCAAAAAGCCAGACTTGGTGCCTTCTTCCCCACTCCTCCAACTCTCACAAGATATACTTGGTGTTTTTTAATCGGGGAGTTAAAACATGCCACATTCCTACTTGAAACTGGGAACAGGCTTTCTCCCATTTGTCTGGTCATTTATAACACCTTCAGAGCTTGTTTATAACTCTCACTCTGAAAGTCCAAGTCTTGTATAGGTGACTTTTCTATGTGCCCATGAATACACCCCATGGCACTCTTCATAGTACTGACTCTACCACAGGACACAGAGTGTGTCTCTGCCAGGAGGGATATTTATTTCTATGGGCTCTCACACTAGAAATGTCACTAGAATACACACCCTCCTTGTTGGAGAAGGATCCTAGGGCCTTGCACATAAGAAGCAAGTAATCTACCACTAACACCTCTAGCCCAAAACACCACTCAGATACAGGGAGAGGGAGAGGAAAGGGGCCCACAGAAATACCCCAACAGTAGGCTTTAGGAATTTTTCTCTGTGGGAGAGAATGTGGCTCAAATTCCATACCCAAGCTTTCAGAATACTCCGTTTGTTTTGCCTCCTGTGTTCCTACCATCTTGGCTATGGCTTCTTTGGCCCTTTGCTATGGTATTTCCCCTGGAGGAATTTCACTCTGTGCAAACAGGCCTTCTGTTGGCTATTTTGGTCAGCTCAGTGGGCCAGAAGCCAACAAAGCAATTTCTAAGCCCAGACATTCCCAGTTGCCCAGCCTGGAAGCACTCAGGACTGCTGAGAGGGGAAAGCAAACCACCACAGCTGGTTTTAGAGAACGAAGATGGACCTTGAGGGAAGCTGACAGGCTGAGATTCAGCTTGGATCAAGGAGGGAACAGCAACCTGGGTGGAGAAAAACTCCAAACTACTCTAAACTGCTGAACATTTTAAAAGCAAATCTCTAGCAATCACAATGGCTATTAGAAACAAGGCCCAGTAGGATAAATTTAGTTAATTGTAATTGCCCCAGGCCAAAGTGGAAAGAGGAAAGTGAGTAGGAACAAAGATCCATCTCTGCTCACTGCTCCCCCCAATATTTTGATCCTCTATATTCTGATCTTATAACTCAGTCCATGACCCTTATTTATGTCCAAGTTAAAATGCCCTCCATTACTTTTCTCCTTTTCAAATATGACTCCTTACTGTCCTACATGGGCAGTTTTTGTCACATAATGGTTCAACTTAACTGCTCAACTTTATAATCATATGAAAGCATACCCATACAACCACTGACTGGTTTCCCATTTTTCAGCACAGTATTTGGTAACTTACACGAGCTATCCACTACTTTACTATAAAACAGGCTTTGTGTTAGATGGTCTTGTCCACTATTGGCTGATTGCAAGCTCCACTTTGATTTGCATTTGCTTTTAGAGTTACTAGACTGAGTTATGCCTCCAGTCTTTTGGGTTTTTTTTTTTTGCCAGTCCTGGGGCTTGAACTCAGGGCCTGGGCACTGTCATTGGGCTTTCTCAAGGTTAGAGCTCTACCACTTGAGCCACAGCACCACTTCCAGCTTTTACTGTGTAAATGGTATCGAGGAATTGAAACTGGGTCTTTGTGCATGCTAGGCAAGCACCACTCTACCACTAGGCCACCTCCCAACCCTGCACTAGCTATTTTTTAATATTTTTTTTCGCCAGTCCTGGGCTTGAGCTCAGGGCCTGAGCACTGTCCTTGGACTTTCTCAAGGCTAGAGCTCTACCACTTCAGCCTCAGCTCCACTTCCGGCTTTTTTCTATGTATGTGGTACCCAGGAATTGAACCTGGGTCTTCGTGCATGCTAGGCAAGCACTCTACCACTAGGCCAAACTCCTGTCCCAACTAGCTATTTTTTAGATAGGGTTTTTCTTCATACCCAGAGACACACCTGGACTGTGATCCATTATTTTTGTTTCACACTGTAGCTGTGAGGATAGGCACATGTCACCATATTATCTAGCTTATTTTCCTTGAGAAGGATTCCCATGGTCTTTTCTGCTTGGGCTTACCTAGAACTGTTACCCTTCTGATCTTGGCCTCCCAAGTAGCCAGGATTACTGACTTGAGCCCTAAATAGTGCTCCTAGTATCTCCAGTTCTGTGCCTCCTTCTACATTCTTTCCTTGTAGCAGATGCTAATTCCATCGTGGTCGCTCAACCCTAAAACGTTTAGACTTCATGTAACACTAAACACCTAGATTCCAAATATATACCAAATGTGACTGTTTTACAACCTGTCATCATCCAGGTCCGTGTCCCTATCATCTCTCTCATAGATAAGAAAGCTGCCTCTGGGAATCTGACCATGATCCTAACAATTCTCATTATGTACCAAGCATCAGTGAAATATTATTCCTCTACTCAGAGGCACCTAATATCTCATATTCCTTTCAGTCAAAGTCCCCCATCATGACATAGGACTCTAGGTGAGCTGGCTCCATGACCTCTCTGATTCACCTTTCACTCTCCCTTACTGCTCTAGCCTTGTTGGTCTCCCTGCTATTCCAGAACGTATCAGGTGTGGCTCCTTGTCGGGAGTTTTTAACTTAATTCTTTTGTCTGCTTGAGTTCTCTCACACACTTTCAGGCTTGTTGCCTTCTCACTGAGATTACGCTATTTAATCTGCCCTCTCCCACACGTTTCCTGTTTCTATTTTTATCCTTAATACTTCTCTAATAAATACCTAGAGATTATTTATGTACTGCCTCACCAAAAATGTGAGTTTCCTAAAGGAAAGGACTTCTGCCTTACCGATGAACCTTCCAGGACCTGGCACATGGCAGGTGGTTCATATGCCTGTTGAAGAAATGCAAGAATGAATATTACCCCTGGTCTGTCTCCACTCTGAGTTCCTCTGCCAAAAAGATGATGCTTTTTCATTTGCCCTAGGCTAGGGACCAGCTACTGGAATAGTACTGACTTCATTTCCCCTGAAAAAAGAGGGATGGCTTATCACTGATTCTCTTTGAAGACAAGGAAATATTCTGGTCTATTATTTCTTTTTCTTTTTTGCCAGTCTTGGCACTTGAACTCAGCACCTGAACACTGTCCCTGAGCTTCTTTTTGCTCAAGGCTAACATTCTATAATTTCAACTACAGTGCCACTTCCAGCTTTTCTTCTTCTTTTCTTTCTGGTCGTGGGGCTTGAACTCTGGACCTGAGCACTGTCCCTGAGCTCTTCAGCTCAAGGCTGCCACCCTAACCCTACAGCCACAGCCTCACTTCTGGTTTTCTAGTGGTTAATTGGAGATAAGAGTCTCACAGGGAGTTTAGTGCCTGGGCTGGCTTTGAACCATGATCCTCAGATCTCAGCCTCCTGAACAGCTAGGATTATAGGCATGAACCACCACACCTGGCATTTCTTCCAGCTTTTTTGTTCAGGTGGTAAGGAATCAAACCCAGGGCTTCATGAATGCAAGACAAGCACACTTTGCTAAGCTACACTGTCAGCCCTCTGATCTATTTTTTTCTTAAACTGATCTGAAATTAAGTCTGGGAAAACTAAATGTTGACTATTGGAAGAAATGACTCACTTCTAGTCACACTGCCCTTCTTAAGAGTTCACTTTGTGATTTCACTAAATCCCACAAGAGAGATGACAACTCCACAGAAGAGGTTCTAGAAAGACATTTAGAAATGTGAAAGTTAGCTGGGTGTGGTGACTCACACCTGAGAATCAAGGTTCAAAGCCAGCCTGGGCACAAAAGGACCTGAGACTCTTATCTCCAATTGACCTCTAGAAAACAGGAAGTGGGGCTTGGCTCAAGGGTAGGGGGGTAGCCTTGAGCTGAAGAGCTCTGGGACAGCACCCAGGCGGAGTTCAAGCCCCATGTCCACCACACCACACCCCCAGGAGAAAAAAAATGTGCAAGCTACTGACAGTTGGCTCCTTCTGAGCCACTTTCACATTGAAAGGCCACTTAATGGCTTAAATCAACACATAGGAGCAAACTTTGGTCCCAGAGCACTTAGCATCAGTCACTCATGCTAAACCTCTGCACTGCAATGTGGTAGCTTCCAGCTGGCATAGCAGACATTTCTGTTGTTGAAACAATATGCAGCTAAGAGGAATGGCATATCCAACAAGAGATTCCAATGGCTGGACCTGTAAGCATGCCTGTCTTGTGATGTAAGCAGTCTTGACATTTTAGCACACTGAGATACACTAAGATGGAATACTCTGCCTGTTTATAGCCTCTTGCTACTGCAAAGCTTATCTCCCCAAAGCATCTCCCTGAAGCCTACTCTAATGAGAGGCACTGTGATTCCTGTGCCAGTGGCAGCCACAGAGAACAGAGCAAGAACACATCCTTAGGGCCAGAAGCATAGCCTAGTGGTACAGAAAAAAAAGAAAGAAAAGAACACACCCTTGATGAAGTGAAAGCCCAGCTTCACCCAAGCTGCTAATACTGACCCTGAACTTATACTACGCTCTTCTCCAGTATCCCACAAAGCACTAGAAGAACGCTTTCCATTTCAGAATCTGCTAACTAGACAAATCCACTCATACCACCTATAAGCATTTCTTCAAGAGCAATCTCCAATTCCACGCTTAGTCTGAAAAATGCCCTTGAGTTAGAAATGTCCCACAGTTTTACCTTCTTCATTTACCTTTCCACTCAGCTACAAAAATAACGGGACTTCTACCTTAAAGTACTACAAGAAAGCTGTTGGCCAAAAGCTATACATACCAATAATAGAGAAATAGCATTTTAGTGAAAAAAGGCTGGGAAGAAGGGAGGGAGGGAGAGGGATAGGGAGGGGGGGAAGGGAGAAGAAAGGGGGAGGGGGGAAAGGGAGAAGAAAGGGAGAGGGGGGAAAGGGAAAAAGGGAGAGAGGGGGAGTGAGGGAGAGAGGGAGAGGGAGGGACAGACAGACAGACACACACACACACACAAAGACAGAGACCTTCCTCCTTTTGTTGTAACAAGGCTTTGGGGGGGGAGTGTAACACAAATATTTTGTTAGTATTCAAAACAAAAGCAAAACAAAAACACTAAGTCCACTCTGTAAGACACACATTTCTCAAACCCAGAAATATACTTTTGTGGTTCAGTTTAGAGGTAGTGTTCCTGGTTTGTTTGTTTTTGAGACAGAGTTTTACTATGCAGCCCAAGCTGGTCTCAAACTCTATATTGTCCCATATCATGGCTAGTCTGTAGTCCTGTTCTAGAATATACTGGGAAGAAGTTCACAAATCCTTAAGGTGTCCAAAGGAACACTTCAGATATACCATCCAATGAACTTATTAATTAAAAAAAAAAAAAGCTGGATGCGGTAGCTTACACACTAGCTACTGAGGAGGCTGAGATCTGAGGATCAAGGTTCAAAGCCAGACAGGGCACAAAAGGACCAGAGACTCTCCAATTAACTTTTAGAAAACAGGAAGTGGGCCTTGGCTCAAGGGTAGGGTGGTAGCCTTGAGCTGAAGAGCTCAGGGACAGTGCCCAGGCCAAGTTCAAGCCCATGACCCACCAAAAAGAAAAAAAAAAAAAAAAAAAGCCAAAAGCCCAGCCCAGTACTAGTGGCTTATGTCTGTGATCCTAGCTACTTAGGAGGCAGAGATCTGAGGATAACAGTTTGAAGCCAGCCCAGGCAGAAAAATCCATGGGACTCTTATTTACAATTTACTAGCAAATAGCCAGAAGTAGATGTGTGGCTCAAACGGTAGAGTGCCAATCTTGAATGAAAAAGCCAAGTAAGAGCGAGAGGCTAAGTTCAAGCCCACTCCCCACCTCCCCAAAATACCAACCTTACAGAAAATGTATTCTCTAGTTTACAAGAATAACCAATTAATCCTTCAAACTGAGCTCTGTTCCATTACATCTCTAAAATTTCTGATATTTCTCCATAAACCTTTAAAGAACTGATTTTTCTGCCTCTTTCATTCTGGAACCACTGTCCATTTGATACTAAATGTTCAGTATTTGACATCAGTGCTTTCAATTTATGCATATACAGAGAACAGGAGTAAAAATAACTTAGAAAAAGAGCATGCCACATGGGAGTGGACAAGATCTAGAGGCTAAGGTCTTAGATTGCTAAGCCTAAGTCTATACTAGTGTCAACTGCATGGCTGCAATAAGATTAGTAAGTCCTAAGGGCTGTTTGTGCAATACCTGCTTAAAGTAAGCTTGGGAATTGTGACATACTTACTGCAAAGGACAGTTCACTGTTTGATACAAGAGACCTTACAACTTCTCTAAAATGCTATTAGCCACCAAAACTTATAAGTTAAAAGTCTGTGGCCAGAGGCATGGCTCAAATGGTAAAGTGCTAGTAGAGCAAGCAGAGCCAAGTAAGCTTGAAATCCTGAGTTCAAATCCTAGTACAAAAAAAAGGGGGAAGAAGAAAGTTTGAAAAAAAAAAATGTAGTTCAAGCCAAGATATCAAAGTCAACTACCCTACCTGCTGGAATGCCATGAGGTTCTGACCCAGACATCTTCCAAAATAGCTCTCTCCGCTTTGACAGGCCTCCAGAGGCCCACACTTTGACTAGAATCTGGGGGAGAGGGGTAGTGGCTAGTCTATTTGCTGTCCACAGGAATGCCAAACTCTTCCTCCTGGATCCAAGTCTCCCTGCAGGGCAATCAGAGGGATCCAATTATGAACAATCTCTACTTGAGTCTTCTTGGCAGAGTCTATATCCTCAGCAGCTCAGCTCAGGGCTCCTAATCATGTCATGATAGTCGATAGCTTTTTTTTTTTTGATGGAAGTTGTTTTAACCGGAGAGGTTAAGCCCCTGTACAACCAAAGTAGAACTACAATAAAGAAATTTACCAATCTCCTCTCCCCAACCCCTTCAGCCGATAAGAAATCATTTCCAACAGATGTGTTAATAATTTTCTGACTTCTCCCCTTTGTCACAGGAATTTAAAACCAAACAAGACAATGCAGTTATATTTTCACTACTACAGATGTGTATTAGTAACTGAAATTACTGTGGTGGCCCTGGCTCTGCCATCATTCCCTTTGTGACCTGTGAAGTGGCCAACACTCAAAACTTTCTAACCCTAAATATCTTACCCAAAGTACCACTCAAAGCCACACACCTGTGCTAAACACTGTAATCCTGGATACTCAGAAGGCTGAGAGCTGAGGATCACTGTTCTGAGCTAGTCAGGGCAGAAAAGTCAGTAAGTCTATCTCTAATTAATTTTCACACACACACAAAGCCAGAAGGAGCTGTGACTCAAGTGACAGAGTGCTGGCCTTGAGAAAAAAGAAAACAAAAAAACAACAAAAAAACCCCCTTAAGGGACAGGAAGGGAGGAAGGGTGAACAAATGCAATCATGCTATTCAGTATACACATGTGGAAAATGACCTATGTAACTTGTAGGCAGTGATGGGAGGGGGAAACTAGGAGAAGGGGTGACAGTGTCCAAATAAAGAAATGTATTGGTTACATTTCTGACTTACAAAATGGTAACCCCTTTGTACAACACCACAGTAAAACTGTATTTTTAAAAAACCTAAGGACAGTGTCCAAGTCCTAAATTCAGGCCCCAGCACACACACACACGCAGCGACTGGGCATGACAGGAATTGGGAATAAAAATCCAAGAACGCAGTGAGGACAGGTTTCTCCATTGCCACTGAGAAGGATGGTAAACCAAGAAGCAAGGAGAAGGCGGCTGACCAGCCTGAAATCAGCGAAGGGGAGGCGTGCGGAGTGGACGGAGGAAGAAGCCAAGCACTTCTTTTATTTCTTGGTCATCTCCGGGGCGGCCCCCGGGCTGCGGGGTTTCAGAGGTCTCCCCGAGGGACACCAGGACACAGCGAGGCGCCGGGCCCACAAGTTCTCGGGCTTCTCGAGGTTCGACGGGCCGGTCGCTGCCTCGCCGGAGACGTCAGGGCCCGAGTGCAAGCCCTGAAGAGCGGTTTGGGCCCACTGCCTCCCGGGACTGGGATGCTCGGTGAGCGCGTGCAAGTCCACGCCCGCCGGTACCCAGCTGGCTGGCACCGCCCCGTCCTCTCCCGACGCCCGAGGACCCCTCCAGAGAGGCATCCGGGCACCCCTGAGGGGACGCCTGAGGAGCGGCCGCCATTCCTCCCGGCTGACAACCTGAGGGGTGCCAGGCTCGCCCCGGTGCCCGCTCCTCACGCCGGCCCCGGAAGCGCCTCCCTCCCGCCCAGCGGGCTCCGAGGGGGCGGGGAGTCGAACGCCCCCTTCCGGGTGCCTCCGCCCGGCTCACCAGCCGCGCTCCTCCTCCAGGCGGGAATCCTCCCTCCCCCGCCCCTCCCGTAGTCGGGCCCCGGTGCCAGGCCCAGCCCCAAGGGGGAACCCTCGGCTCCGGCCTCCCCTCCCCGTGGCCTCTGCCCGTCTTCCCGACCCTTGAGGTCTAGGAAGACCCCGCCGGCAGAGGCCGGGACCCACCGCTCATTACGACATCTTCCTCCCTGGCCTCCGACGCCTCCGCCGCCACCGAGAGCCTGACACCGCCCGCCTAGCACCCGCCAATCCCGGAGCCCGCCACTGCCCGAGCGACGGCAGCGTTGACCAATGAGCGTTCTGGACACTGGGGACCGACAGCCCGACTGACTAATCAAGGAAAGGCATCTAGAGCGACATTGGTTAGGCCAATAGGGCTGTAAGACGTCACTGATGGACGGTAGGGCCCACCAACCGGAAATATATTGGGGAAATGAGCGACGTATTCGCTGGCCAATTGGCTGGAAGCAAAGTCCCGCCTACCAGGTAGTTGATAGACAGCAACAGGAAGCTGGATGGGGTGGGCTCAACTGAGGAGTGTTTCTCTATTGGTAGCGGTTGACCTTCCACCCACCTCTAACCCAGAAGATAAGTGATAGATCTGCCCTCAAGCCAATCAGCAGTCCTTAGGGTGAGGCCTATAAAATACATATACATTGCGCCTGGCGCTTGGTCTTGCCCAGGTGAGGCCGGGCGCTCCTTGTTCCCTGACTCTGCCGTCGGCCTCCACTCAGCCTCGTCCTCGGGGAGTGGAAAGCCACACAGGTCGTCCTTTTACCTGGCTCCTCGCCGTCATCGCCTTGGGACCGTGAGACCCTGGAGCCCACGTCGTAACGGGAGCTGGGGGTTACGTGGCGCCTCTGCGAGGGAGAGGGTTGGCTTGGATCGGTCCAGGCTCCTCTTCATGTCCCTCCCCGCCCCCCCGGTGATGGCGGAGACCCCGTTAGCCCACAGCCCACCGGCAGGGGCTCTGGAACCCTCTAGGAGCAGGTTCTCGGGGCGCCTCCCCTAAGCAGATTTGATTCTTTGGGGGCGTGCCTAGAATCAGCATTTGACAGGTGCCGTGAGTGCGCCGGATGGGGTTCGAGAATCCTCGGCAGGCAGGCACCACCTAGGTAGGTTCATCTTTCTCGTACACAGACCTGGCTTCCCGGACGCGCGGGCCAGGGAATCCGCACTGGCGGCCCCTCAGCCGGGGCTGGAAACCTCCAAGCTCCACCCTGCCGCCAGCCTTTAGACCCCGAAACTCTGCCCTTTGGGCTGGGCGCCGGTGGCTCACGCCTGGAATCGACTACTCAGGAGGCTGAGATCTGAGGATCCTAGTTCGAAGCCAGCCTCAGCAGGAAAGTCTGTGAGATTCTCATCTCCAGTTAACCAGCTTCCCCCTCCCCGCCTCTCCCCACTACCAATAAAAAGCGGTAGTAGACCACTAGCCTCAAGCAAAAAAAAGCTCTGGGTTAGCATCCGGGCCCTCGCACACACACGGAGACTTAAAACAAAGCTTGTCCCTGTGACCCAGTAAGCTCAGACTGCATGATTGTATGACAACGTTTAAAAAAACAATACTCCCTTTTAAGACTTGTGATGCATTCGTTATAGACATTGATTCCTGCCACCCCGAATGGGATGGAAATCAGGACTCTTGTTCTGTTGGGGACTGAACTTCAGACCTGCTTTATTGTTCCCCTTCTTTTTATTTATTTTGTGTTGATACTGGAGCTTGAACTGAGGCTTTGCATGCCTAGCCTTAGCTTTTTTTTACTCAACTCTGGCACACTACAACTTGAACCACAAATTCACTTCTGGCTTTTTTTTTTTTTTTCCTGGTTATCTTGAGATAAATATCAGACTTTACTGAGCTGGCTTCAAACTTCAGTTCTCAGCTCTCAGCCTCTTTGAGTAGCTAGGATTATAGGCATAAGCTACTAGTACCCACCTGTTTTATTTTTTTGCTGGACCTGGGGTTGAACTTACTGTCCCTGAGCTGCTTTGTGCTCAAGTCTAGCTCTCCACCACTCAAGCCAGGGCATCACTTCCAGCTTTTTCTGATGAATTGGAGATAAGGGCCTCATGGACTTTCCTGCCCAGGCTGTGACCCTTAAGATGTCAGCCTCAGGCCCTGGAATTTAGCCTAGTGGTAGAATGCTTGCCTAGCATGCACGAAGACCCAGGTTTGATTCCTTGGTACCACGTACATAGAAAAAACCTGGAAGTGGTGCTGAGGCTCAAGTGGTAGAGCTCTAGCCTTGAGAAAAATCCAAGGACAGCGCTCAGGCCCTGAGCTCAAGCCCAGGACTGGCAAAAAAAAAAAAAAAAAAAAACCCTCAGTTTACAGGTGTAAGCTACTGGTGCTCAATTACCCAGCTGTTTTATATATTTATTGCTGATCCTGGGGCTTGAACTCTAGGCCTGGGTGCTGTCCCTGTGCTGCTTTTTGCCCAAAGCCAGCACCACCATATAACCTGAGCCATATGCCACTTCTGGCTTTTTTTTTTTTTCTGTGATTGAAGACAAGAGTGTCATGGACTTTCCTCCCCAGGCTGGCTTCAAACCATGATCCTCAGATTTGTGTCCTGATTAGCTAGGATTATAGACATGAGCCACTAATGCCCAGCCTTTTTATTTATTTTATTTATCACTGTGTGTGTGTTTGCATGTTTGCCAGTCTTGGAGCTTGAACTCAGAGCATGGGCACTGTCCCTGATCCTCTTTTGTTCAAGGCTAGCACTCTACCACATGAGCTACAGCGCCACTTTTTTTTTTCCCTAGAGGTTAATTGGAGATAAGAGTCTCAGGTCCTTTTGTATCCGGGCTGGCTTTGAACCTTGATCCTCAGCTCTCAGCCTCCTGAGTAGCTAGGATTGCAGGTGTGAGTCACTGTGCCCGGCTCCAGCACCCTTATTTTTATATGAATATATGTTGCTGAGAATGTATTTCCAAGGCCTTGTACATGTTAGTTTTTTTTGTTTTTTTTTTTGCCAGTCCTGGGCTTAAGCTCAGGGCCTGAGCACTGTCCTTGGATTTTTCTCAAGGCTAGAACTCTACCACTTGAGCCTCAGCATCACTTCTGGCTTTTTCTAAGTACGTAGTCCAAGGAATCGAACCCGGGTCTTTGTGCATGCTAGGCAAGCACTCTACCACTAGGCCAAACTCCTGGGCCTGGCCTTGTACATGTTAGGAAGGTGCTGTACCACTAAGTTATATCTCCTACCCTCTTTTCTTTCTTCTTGATCAGGACTGGCAGTTTGTAAAACACTTCCAGGAAGGCTTAGTATGCTAAACTTATATGAAATATAGGAAAAAATGTTTAGTACACAGCTTTTGCAAGATGATATTAGATTATATCACTAGCTAAAAAAATCCTTCCCTGGGCCGGAAGTGGTGCTGAGGCTCAAGTGGTAGAGTGTTAGCCTTGAGAAAGTCCAAGGGCAGTGCTCAGGCCCTGAGCCCAAGCCCAGGGCTGGCAAAAAAAAAAAAAATCCTTCCCTGAACTGGGCTTCAGTGGCTCACGCCTAATAATCCTAGCTACTCAGGAAGCTTAGATCTGAGGATCATGGTTTAAAGCCTGCCCAGCACAAAATTTCATGAGACTCTTTATCTCCAATTAACCACCAGAAAACCGGAAGTGGTGTTATGGCTCAAGGGGTAGGGTGGTAGCCTTGACTTGAGATCAGGGACAGTGCCTGGGCCCAGGGTTCAAGTCACATGACCCACCAAAAACAAAATAAAAAATCCTTCCCTGTTACTGTAACCCCTTCTCCATATAGTTCAAACTCTTTTCTAGGCTAATCAAGTCTTTTACTTAAAAAAAATGTTATTTAATCTAGACAGTGTCCCATGGTTTAGGCCAGGCTGGCCTCAGACTTGAAATCCTCCTGACACTGCCTGAGTAAGTGCTGAGATTACAGTTGTATGCCACTACAGACCACCCTCCACACTCCTTCGTAGGGGTTCTTCGTGGCCTTTCCCCTGAAAAATTCCGGTCTAAATACTGGTCCCTATTTTGGTATCTTTGTGTTGGTTCCATCCTTACTTTACCTCTCCTTTCTCCTAGTGAACTCGTGTATCCTTGAAGACCCTGCTCATAGACCAGCACAAAATTTGGCTGGGCAGAAGCGAAGTGTACAAACTCTGTTGCCCTAACTATTCTTAACACATGCAAGGGGCTTCCCTTTGACAAACTGTACTTTTTTCAATTTGCTTTTTGGTAGTGCTGAGGATTGAACCTAGGTCCTCTGACCTAATAGGCATGTGGCCTACCACAAGCTACATCTTCAGTCCCTTTATTTCTGACTCCCCTGAGAAACCATGCGCTACAGTAGATTGAGGCCAGTTCACAGGGTGGCCAGGAGATGTATCCTCGGTTAAAGAATGAATGTTTGTGTGCAATGACATCTACACAGGGCTTGTTTATATACATCATTCTGTTCCCAGGCCAGTTTCAAGTTCAGATTGCTTCACTGTCAGGATGAGGGCTCCACCCAGGTCGGGTGACTCAGCTGTGTTGGAGTTCAGGGGTTTTGGTGGGGAAGTTGACAATCTTGCTGGACCACTGCCAAATCTCTGAAAAGTTAGAGATAGCTATGCTTCTACCCAGAGGCTCCATCATAAAGCCAGCAGAAGTGAAAAAATCATGCGTATGGACAGGGCACAGTGTAAGAATTTAGAATTCACTGGTAATTTTTAATTCTGAATGGCATAAGCTGCCATTTCTTGTTCCTTTGAATTTTAAGTGCTTTCTTTTTTTGGGGGGAGGGGGAGCGGTGCAGGCACTGGGGTTTGAACTCAGGGTCTGGGCTCCATCCCTTTTTTGCTCAAGGCTGGCTCTCTACCATTTGAGCCACACTTCTACTTATGATTTTTTTTTTTTTGCTGGTTAATTGGAGATAAGTCTCATTGACTTTCCCTACCTAGACTGGCTTTGAACTGCGATCTTCACATGTTAGCTTCCTGAATAAGTAGGATTACAGATGTGGCCCATTGGCACCCCTTGGGTATTTTCTTACTCCTCTTCTAAGAGACCTAGCCAAAGAATTGGGCATGTTTTCCTCCTAGGATGGAACTCAAGGCCTCACACATGATGGACAAACATTTCACAATGGAACCACATCTCTAGCCCCTACATTGGAGGCTTTGGGTCTCTATAACAACCCCAAACCCCCTGGCATATTCTCTTTCTCATAAGTCTCTTTTTCAAGATGGGTTCTGAACTCAGTAGAGAGGGAGAAAGCAAAGAAGCTAGCCTGTAAGTGCTTTCTGTCTCCCTGGCCACACTTGAGGCCCAGAGAGTTTTTCACTGATTCTTAAGTCTAGGTTCCATCCCAGGAAGTCAGTCCCTAGGGGTAAAATCCACATACCATATGAGGAAGAGTCTTAGATATTTCAACTGGCAGTTAACGATCAGAAGCTGTCCCTCACCCACAATGCTTCCACTGGGGCACCCCAGTCAATCACCAGGAATATCTGGACCTCCATTCCTACCCTCCCACTCCTACTCCTTCTTCTTCCCCACCCTACCTGCTGTGGTGTGTGCCAAGCCAGGGTGGTTCTGGCTGTCTTCTCACATCAGCCCGGGGTGCCATCTTCTCCTGATAATCCTGGAGGCAGGTGTCCCCTTAAGGCCACTTCCCTTCTTGCCTCTCACTGTTTGAAGCCATTTCCTACTTCAGGTTGTCACTTACTAGTTTGCCAGACTACTCACCACTCATTTGCCCCAAACAGCCATGGATTTGTCCACAGTGGTACACAGCGCATGACTGCTGACTGGATGAATGGCTGGGCCCTCTGCAATCTACCCATCTCCACTTCGCTTCTCTGTCTCTTAAGCCCTTTGTCTCTTTGTTTCCCTGCATTATTTTTCTGCTTCTTGACACACCTTGCCCTACTCTTTGCATGTGGTTGCCCTTATTTAATCCAGAGTTCTGGGGAATCCCAGGCTACCCTCCAGAAACTGCAGGTCCTGGAGCTTCCTATGCAAGGAACTGCGTGGTTCAGCAGGTGCTGTTAGTGTCGAAACTAGAAGCACATGAGATAGTGCTTGACTTTGGGTTGCTTGGCACTCACAGCCTTAGGTGCTGTTTGTCTTCTAATAGTTATAATCATGTGGCCTAAATATTGCTAATTTTAGCTGAGCTGTAGTGGCTCACTTAGCTACTTAGAACACTGAGATCTAAGGATCAAAGTTCAAAGCCAACCCAGGCCGAAAAAGTCCATGATACTCATCTTGAATTAACCAGCAAAAAGCCAGAAATTGGAGTTGGGAGAACACCAGCCTATGGGTGAAAGCTCTGAACTTGGATAAAGATAAAAACAAAAACCACCAGGCCCAGTGGCTCACGCCTGTAATCCTAACTACTCAGGAGGCCGAGATCTGAGGATCGAGGTTCGAAGCCAGCCCGGGCACTAAAGAACATGAGACGCTTATCTCCAATTAATCACTAGAAAATGGGAAGTGGGGCTGTGTCTCCAGCGGTAGGGCAGTAGCTTTGAGCTGAAGAGCTCAGGGACAGCGCCCTGGCCTAGAGTTCAAGCCCCATGACCCACAACAACAAAAAAAGAAAAAAAAAAAAAGGGGCCGGGAGAGTGGCCTAGTAGTAGAGTGTTTGCTTACATGCAGGAAGCCCTGGATTTGATTTCCTGGTGCCACATACACAGAAAATGCTGGAAATGGTACTGTGGCTCAAGTGGTAGAGCACTAGCCTTGAGAAAGCCCAAGGACAGTGCCCATGCCCTGAGTTCAACCCCAGGATAGCAAAAAAAAAAAGCCAGAAATTGAGCTATGGCTCAAGTAGAGTGGTAGCCTTGAGCAAAAAAGCTCAGGGACAGCACTCTCAACCCTGTATTCAAGCCCTAAAATTGACACAGGCACTGACAGTGTCTGGAATCCTGGAATCCAGCAAGCAGGAAAGTCTATGAGAACCTTTGTTTTGGTTTTGTTCAGCTACGGGGCTTGAACTCTGGCCCTGGGCGCTGTCTCTGAGCTCTTCAAGGCGAGTGCTCTACCACTTGAGCCACAGCACCACGTCCCGTTTTCTGGTGGTTAATTGGAGATAGAGCCTATGGTCTACCCACGGTTTCAGTATCCAGGTGACCTCAGTCTTCTATGGGAATAGAATTGAGCTGGTCTCCCCGTTACCTTCTGTCAGTTGTTCCTACTTCAATGTTGCACACACACACATCACAGCCACCTTTCCTCCTGCCTGCCAAGGGTGTTGCTTCCTGATCTCTCTTCCCCACCTCTCCCCACCTCTCTGCCCCTGGCTCCCCTATGCAGGCCAATGGCTGCTCTCCGACTGCCACAGCAAGAACATTCCACTCATCCCTCCCTCAGGCTTCTGTCTCCTTCCCCAGTTCTCCTACTCCCAGCTCCCCAGGGGTGGAGTGTGCAGGTCCTCTGGAAGGAAAGGGAGAGAAGCCCTGCAAGGGCTCCTTCAACCTTTAGGTTACAGCAGATCTTCCTCAGACCGCATAGTCACCAGCAGGGGGTGCCCAAGGCATTGCCAGAAGCGACTGCTGGGGTTTAAACGGTCCTGTGGGAAAGACCAGGCAGGGCTCTGGTTCTGGTCTCATGTGGACTGCCCAGCCTTCCTCTGTGAGTCCAGGCTTCCCCTGCTAGACTAGAGATGGCCCCAGGAAGGTATAACTATCTCCCTCTGTTCTTTTCCCTTCCTGACCTCCTGGCCTCTTTCTACCAAAGCTATCCTTGCATCCTATCACTGGCCTGATGAGGCCCTCAAGAATAGAGGGTCCTAGAAGCTGGGATAGTGGCTCAGAAGTAGAACTCTTCACCTGGAAGCAGGACCCAGCTGGCAGAGACTCGGGAAGTGGGTGATGGTGATGGTAACTATAACAATAATCATATTAATAATAACATTGGAGCCCGCAAAATGGCTATGAAATACCCTCTAATGATCCCTTGTATTTATAGATCTCCTTCTCTTCAGAGCCCTTGCCCAATTAACCATCTGCGCTTCCCTAGGAGGGACAATTACCCTATGTTTTATGGCCAGGGGAAACTGAGGCTCTGAGAGGAAGCTGGAATTGACTAAGGTCACACAGTGCATCAGTGACAGTAGACTCTGCAGAGCAGTGCTATCTCCCTCCATGTCCAGAACTGTGCAATGGCACACACACACTCATATGAATACGCATACATGTAGTCAACACATACACATACATGCTCACTCATCCTGGGTTTGCCTTACCAGGACCCAGGATCTAGGAGGATCTGGAACTGGGGCAAAGATAGATGTCTTGCAGTATGGAGGAATGGAGTCCCAGTTATCTTTGAGACCAACTCAGGGTCTTGGTTGGGATCAACCAAAGCCTTGGCGGACCTGCTCAGGTCTGATGGAAATGCCTCGTTACCAGGCTGGTTCCCAGTCAGGATGGAATCTCTCTAGACTTCAGGACTTCTGAGGAAAGAAACATGGAGTCTCGGGGCCCACACAGCATGCTCCTACTTTGGGATAAGAATATACCTTTAGGGGCCAGGAGTTTGGCCTACTGGTAGAATGTTTACCTAGCATGCATGAAGACCCAGGTTCAATTCCTTATTACCACATATACAGGAAAAAGCCAGAAGTGGTACTTTGGCTCAAGTGGTAGAATTTTAGCCTTGAGAAAACACAAGGACAGTGCTCAGGCCCTAAGCCCAAACCCAGACCTGGCCAAAACAAAACAAAACAAAACCTTTAATAGCACCAACTTCTCATACACCCAGAAAACCCCCACTGAGTTCTTGCAGACCACAATACTGGCCATGGAAAGGCAAGAGACACAACCCATGCAGGTGGCTTACACCTGCAACCCTAGCTACTCAGGAGACTGAAATCTGGATCATTAAGATTAGAAGCCAGCCTTGGCAGAAGAGTCCTCAAGACTCAGTCTCCAATTAATCATCAAAAAGCAGGGCTCAGGCTGGGGATGTGACTTAGTGGTAGAGAGCTTGCCTAGCATTCATGAAGCCCTGGGTTTGATTCCTCAGTGCTACATAAACAGAAAAAAACTGGAAGTGATGCTGTGGCTCAAGTGGTAGAGTGCTTGCTTTGATCAAAAGAAGCTCGGGCAGTGCTCAGGTCCTGAGTTCAAGTCCCAGGAATGCAAAGAAAAAAAAAAGCAGGGCTGGAGTTATGCCTCAAGTGGTAGTGGCCTGCTGACTGAGCAAGCAGAAGGATTTGAGTTTAAACCCCAATATCAGAAAAAGGAGAAAAAAAAATTGTTTCCCTAGGAAGATTTCAAGTCTTCATCAGGAAAGGATAAAATGTATTTTATATGGTCGTACACACTTGTAATCTCAACACTGGGGAGCTGAAGCAAGAGGATTACAGGTTGGAAGCTAGCCTGGGTTACATAGTGAGACCCCCCTGTGGAAAAAAAGGAAGGGAAATATTTTTTTCAGTGTGAGCCTGGATAGCAGGAATGTGCTGTTGTTTGCTTGCAGCAGAGGGACCTATAGCTGCTGTTGTGTAAAATCAAGTCCTAGAGCAGATGATGATGTATGCAGTGAGAGGAACACCGATCTGGAGACACATTTTCAGTTGGCGTGGGCCCTGGGCTTGAGGAGACTTCACTGTGTGGGGAAAGGGAGGGGGGGGAGGGAAATCCCTGTGCTAAGACAATAGCAGCAATTGCCAAAGTGGCCACAGACTTCCTGGAACCTTCAAGCCACTGCTTCTGACCTGACCCCCACTCCCCAGCCCCACCCCTGCCTCTTGCTTTCCATTCTCCCTCTGGCCTCTGACCCCTGCTTGCAGCCTGGGTCCAGGATAGGCCCTCCCCTGGCTCCTGGTTTCACCTCTGAAACTCTTAAGGATCCACATTGCTGAGATTTTACTAGGGCTCCCAGCTGGGTCCCACCTTTGATCTGGCTTCAAAAAATAAAAAGCAGTAGCAGCAGAGTAATTTTCCCTGGGACCTGCTGGGGAGGAAGGCAGGTTGGAGGCAGGTCCTGACCAGCCCAGCCCACTGGGAGTCTGTAGTCAGATCTGGTGGCAGGGGGTGAGAATCAAGCAAGCAAAGCTGTATTTGCTCTGACTTCTTCCACACCCCCTCCCATAGCAGAGATCTCCTTGGTCCTACTTCCCTTCCCACCCTGCCTGTCAGCAGGAGAAAGGGCTATGCAGCTGCCTTGTACCCTCTCCCAACACTGGATTTTCTCCCTTCTGTCCTTCTGGTTTACAGAGGCCTTGGTCCTCTTCCCACTTTCCCTCTGTCCCATTCCTCAGGAGTGGCCACTGGCCTCTCAGGGTGGGGCTTGCCAATAGGCAAGTCTGTGCCTACCTGATTGTACATCTAAGACATTACTTAGTTTGCCATCTCCATGCCAACCGGACAATATCGAGAGACTGCACTGAGAGCAGGGGAGGCTGGAGAGACTCCTGTCTTTTATGTGTCCTTTTCCTCGGTGGTTAGGTGTGGGGCTGCAGGTCCTGTTCTAGGATTTCCATCATCTTCCGGCAATAGGCCTACCTCATCAGGCTCCATGGCTCTGATCTCTGGATGCTCACCTAGCCCTTTGAAGTGGTTAGCAATGCAGCCCACCATTCATCCCTCACCTAGCTGAGGACCAGGTCTTCTTCCTGCAGGTGAGGATCAGGGGGATGAAGTCCAAAGTCTGGAAGATGCAAAAACACATCCTTCAAGCAGTGAGTCCCCACCCCCAGATGCCAGCCACTTGCGTCGTTCTACAGATAGGGCCAAGCGAAGGGGTTGGGACCAAGAGAAAGAGAAACCTGGCCTGCTAAGGGTAAAAAGTCCAGGCAAGGCACCTTCCATTCAGAAGAGTCCCATCTCAACCACTCAGCTCATTGGCTGAAGCAAGAGATGGTCACTAAGCCCAGCAGTGGTGGCTTACACCTGTAATCCTAGCCACTCAGAAGGCTGAGATCTGAGGACAGAAATATCTGAGAAATTCTCATCTCCAATTAACCAGCAAAAAGCCACAAATGGTGATATGGCTTAGCAGAAAGACAGCCTTGAGCTAAAAACCTGAGGAGAGGGAAAGCAGATGGCCCCTCAGTTCAAGGACCAATACCTGTAGCCCTTTAAGAAAAACAAACAGATGGACACCAAAGAAAAATCTTGCTGTTTCTATATCATTATTTTGCCATTTCTGACTTGTCTCCCTTCTGGTATGCCTCCTACCTGACAGAGACACTCTGAAAGTGTCCTCTAAGTATTGAGAGACTCTTTCAGGATTATAACCCTTCTGCACCCACACTCTGGGTTTCTGAGGGGCTAGGCTATGACAGTAGCTGGAGTAGGGAAACAGGTGTCTCATCCATATGGCTGCAGGAGCACCCCCCTCCCAAGTTGACCCTTTCATCCCCCTACCCCTCCCACCTTGCCCTAGGCACCTTTCCCTAACCTGGGGCAGAGAGGAAAGTTCAGAGAGGGGAGGAAGTTGGAAGCCACCAAGTCTCCGGTGGGGCGGGGTCCCAGCTGAGATAGCCATCATTCTGGCAGCTCCAACCTGTTCTATCAGTGAGTAATTTTTTTTTTCCTAGAGGAGAAAGGTGAAGGCCTTGGTGGGGAGCTGTTCTGGCTCTGAAGTAGCCTTGCAGCTCCCCCAGCCCCTGCAGGCCTTGTGCAAGAGCTGTAAATCTCTCACTCCCCACAGGCTGGGGGGGGGGGGGAGTGCTGCTGTTACCACTTTCATGTCAGGGAGGTTTCTTGCATTTGCTCCTTTGTCAGGCTCCACAGCTCCTGCCTGGGGCCTCTCCCCAGCCTGTAAAAAAATCTAGTCCCATAAATCTGTGCTGCCCCCCTCGGGGCCCAAGCAGAGTTCCTCCCATTCCACCTCCCACCTTCAAGTATCTCTCCCCAAGAACGTGTGGAACACTGGCAGAGAAAAGAGGCAACAGACCTGGGAGAAAGGGGAGCAGTGGGGTCACTTGCTCCCTGAGGCCCCCTTTGCCCAGTTCCTTGGGCATCTTGCACTGCCTCACTGGGTTTGAACTCTGAATGGTCTATGTCCAGCTTTTAGGGCCTGGCTGGAAGAGCTTCTGCTGGTTTTCCCTGCTAGCATCGACCCAAGACAGGTGGCTTTTCTGTCTGCCAAGCCCCCAGGTGCAGTTGAAAGTGGCAGGCAGCTCAGGGGCTGTGCCACTTCCCCAGATCCAAATGGGAAAGCTGGGGAGAAGAAAAAGGAGTAGCAGTGATTGAAACTGGATGGTCACAAGTGACTCCTGCAATCCAATAGATTTGATCGTGAAACACGGTTCCTAACTTCCCAGTCTGATGGGGGAGGCAGAACCTGGGATGTGAGCACCATTGAGAATTAGATGGCAGGTGATAGGATGGGTCTCAGGGCTGGTGCAGACAAGGGACAGGCCAGGGAGGGATGGGATTGCACCTGAGTGTGGGGGGGGGGAATGCAGGAAGTAGTGATGGCTGCTGAAAGAGGGTGGCTCCTACAGAGAGAACAGTCTGTCCAAAGGTTCTTCCTGGGAAGATGCAGCCTAGGTGAGGGAGGGAGGAGGAAGGGGGAAGAGGGAGAAGGTGAGAAGCTAGTGTCTGCCTCTGCCCTTCCTGGTACCAGAGGTGGGAGGACAGGATGGCCTTCATGCTGAAGGGTGGGAGAGGTAAGCTAGGCGATGGAGGGAGGGTTCCACAGCCTTGAGAAGGAAATGGTACCCAGAGCAGAGAACTCCCTCCCATGGTCTCATGGACCTTCTTGACTTATAGTGACCTTTTCCCTCTGGGTGTGCATGCATGTGTGTGTGTGTGTGTGTGCATGTGTGTACTGGGGCTTGAACTCAGGGCCTTATGCTCTTGCTTACATTTTTCACTCAAGGTTTCAGTGACACCTCTGCTTTTGGCTTTTTTGCTTCTTCATCTGAGATAAGTGTCTTAGGGATTTTCTGGCCAGGCTGGCTTCAGATTGGGATCTTCAGATCTCAGCTAGGATTACAGGTGTGAGCTTCCAGCACCTGACCCTGATGGCATTTGAAAGGACACTGGAAATCCTAGGGGTCTCTGAGAGAGCCGGAAGTCATCTCATCATCTCCCAGCAGCCAGCTGGAATCTTGAGCCTTTGTTCATCATTTCTGACTCCGCTACAGAAGCAAAAGGTTGCACTGCCTGGGCCCCAAGCTCAGGGGAAATAGATGCTCTAAATGGGGGTGGCCCAAGCCCCTTGGCCAGGCAGGATGCAGCTTAGCCTAACATCCTGGCGTTCTTGGGCCTCTCTGCCCTATGGCACAGCCTCCCCCTACCCCAGCTGGACCAGAGCCAATGCCTGCCTCCTGAGCTTCCGCTAGTGCCCAGGAACCCAGGAACTACAGGGGAAACTGAGCAATAGCAAAAGTGAAACTGACTCAGCCGGTTTCCCGCCTCCACCCAGGGAAATAGGGAGTAGCCTCTGGTGGACAACAACCAATTAGGCACTTTTTATTGCCCACGCTGTCATCATCCTCAGAGCTTGGCTGGGATGAGCAAGAGGAAATGGATAGGATAGAATTCCAAGATGCTTTCTGAGGATGTCCCAGCCACTTCTCTGCTTCCGGGCTGGACAGACTGGAAGTTCTCATTCAGAGAACTTTCCTCCCAGAAAGCCTGGTCCCGGGAGGCCACGAGGCCTTTGCATTCCCTGGTACATTGCTCTAGCAATTCAGGAAGGGGCACCATCTGTCTATTCCCATCCCAGGACTGGTAGCAGTGAGGCTCATAGGTCTCTGTTACCACCGAGATCTTGGCATCAGGATTGGAGAATTAATTTTCAAGTGTAATTTGAGACCTCTCTTAGACTAAGTGGTTCACAACAGAGCTTCCTTTGACTTTTCCTCAGTCCTGGGAATGGAACTCAGGGCTTTGAATGCGCTAGGAAACAACCATTGAACTGTATCACCAGCCCTTGGTTTTCTAGAGACAAAGCTTATTATGTAACTCAAGCTGGTCTTGAACTATTTTTATTTTTTAAATGTTTTATTTATTTGCCAGTCCTGGGGCTTGAATTGGGCCTGGGCACTATCTCTGAGCTTCTTTTTGCTCCAGACTACCATTCTACCACTTGAGCCACAGTGCCACTTATGACACTTTCTGTAAATGTGGTACTGAGGAATTGAACCCAGGGCTTCATGCAAACCCTTGACCACTAAGCCATATTCTCAGCCCATTGAACCCATTATTCTATAGCCTAGTTTTCACTCAAACTGCAGACTCTCCTGCTTCTATCTCCCAAATGCTGGGATTATAGGTATTTGTCATCAATCCAATAGGAATGTGATCTTGTCTTATCCCATTAGACTATATTTTCCCTAGAGAGGACTGGCTATGTTTCTCTTGATCCTTACCCTACCCTCAGATACACAGAGTCGAGCTGTCAATAGTGCACTAGGTCATTCTTGCAGTCTATGAATGCTGGCCCCAAGGGTTTCCATCTCCCCACTGTAAAATGCAGCGACAAGAGCAAGTATGAAGACCAAGTATGAAACTGTACATGTTTGGTATACAGGAAGGGCTCAGTCAGTGAGTGATTATTAGCTCTGAAAGGTGGAAACAGAAAGGAGACCTTACCCACCCACTCTGAGCAGCTGCTTTTGGCCCCTCTGCAACAGCCCTGGCTTAGAAGGGCAGCTCTCAGAGTGAGAGGGGCACAAGCTAACCTGGCAGGGCTCTGGCTCATAGCCCTGCAAATAGGTCAAGTACATTATCTATAGGAGATGACAAGGAGAGCTGTGAGCCACGTGGGCACCCTCACTCAGCTCTACTGAAGAGGCAAAGTCAAGGGCAGGCTGGGATAGTACAGTCTATTGCTTCAGAAGATGGAAGGGGAGAAAGAGCTCCATTATTGTTATAATTACTATTACTATTATTGACAGTTGTGGGGCTTGAACTCAGAGCTTGGCCACTTGAGCTCTTCTACTCAAGGCTAGCACTCTACCACTTTCAGCCACAACACCACTTCCAGTTTTCTGGTGGTTAATTGGAGATAAGAGTCTCATGGGCTTTCCTGTTTGGGCTGGCTTTGAACTGCGATCCTCAGATCACAGCCTCTGGAGTAGCTAGGATTACAGGTATGAGCCATGAGCACCTGGATGGTATCTTTCTTTTTCTTTCCTTTCTTCCTTCCTTCCTTCCTTTCTTTTTTCTTTCTTTTTCTTTTCTCTTTTTCTTTTTGGGTACTGGGGATCAAACCCAGGACGTTATACTTGCTAGGCAAGTGCTTTGCCACTGAGCCCTCTTTTTCTGGATAAATTGTACCCCTTCCTTCACTTCACCCCATTTTCCCCCTCCTGTGCCAGCCCACAAGTTACATAGTTCATTTTCCACATAGTGTGTATCGAATAGCATGATTGCTTTTGTTCACCCAGGAGAGTTCCTCTTGCAAGAGGATGATGATGGTCTCAGACTCAACAGAGGTGTCCATCCAGCTTGTTGGGGGCTGGGACAGAGCTCCCTCCGGTGAATGTCACGACCTCTCCCAGACTGTGGATTCCAAAATCACCTGAAGGAGAGAGGACAGAGGGAGGTGAAAACATACCCAAGTCAGGAAACACACCCACTTTCTGCATCACAGGTAGAGACTTGTCCCTGAGTTCAGAGTGGTCCACAAATTGCTTTGAATACCAGTGGCTCTCCTGGGAGGGGAAGAGGTGGTTAAGTGAAGATGGGCGACTGCTGTGAGGAAGAAGAGGCCTGCCCAGCCGGTATAGCCCTGATTAAGGGACCTGGGTGGAGCTGAGCAGGCTGACAGCAGGCATGAAGCCAGGCCCCTCAGGCATGCAGAGGAGGCAAGTGAGAAGAGGAGGCAGGAGCTATGAGTTCCTTCAGAAGATGGGACAGACCAGGCATAGGCGGCTCATGCCTGTAAACCTAGCTACTCAGGAGACTGAGATCTGATGATCACTGTTTGAAGCCAGCTAGGGCAGAAAAGTCTGTGAGAAAAAGCTGGAAGTGGCTCTGTGGTTCAAGTGGTAGAGTGCAAGCCTTGAGCACAAAGAGGCTCAGGGACAGCACCCAGGCCCTGAGTTCAAGCCCCAGGAGAGGCAAAAAATAAAATAAGATGCTGGGACAGACTGCTCTCCACCATCAGCCTGAGCCTCTACGGAAGCAGCAAGTGGGAGTGAGAGTGTGGAATAGGAGCAGAATTCAAAGCTATCAGGAAAATTTTACACTATACTCTCCTCCTGCATTGATGGCTACATATATACATTTTTTTCAGTCTAGGGCTTGAACTCAGGGCCTGCATGCTGTCCCTGGCTTTACTACTTCTAGCCACAGTTCCACTTCCAGGTTTTGAGTGGTTAATTGAAATTAAGACTTTTCTGTCTGGGCTGGCTTCAAATGTGATCCTCAGATCTCAGCTTCCTGAGTAGCTAGGATTATAGGCATGAGCCACCGATGCTGGGCTAAATTTTAAGAAATGTATTGGGAAGCCAGGAGTTTGGCCAAGTGGTAGAATGCTTGCCTAGTATGCACCAAGACAGTTCAATACCTCGGTACCATATACATAGAAAGGCCTGAAGTGGTGCTGTGGTTCAAGTGGTAGAACACTAGCCTTGAGGAAAGCCCAAGCACAGTGCTCAGGCCCTGAGTTCAGTCCCCAGGACTGGAAAAAAAGAAAAAAGAAAAGAAAGAAAAAAATATACTGGGATGGATGGGAATGTGGCTTAGTGGTAGAGTGCTTGCCTAGCCTAGCATTCATGAAATGAAGCCATGGGTTCAATTCCTCAGTAAACAGAAAAAGCTGGAAGTGGTGCTGTGACTCAAGTTGTAGAGTGCTAGTTTTGAGCTAAAGAAGCTCAGGGATGGCTGGGAGTTTGGCCTAGTGGTAGAGTGTTTGCCTAGCATGCACAAAGACCCAGGTTCATTTCCTCAGTACCTCATACATAGAAAAAAACCAGAAGTGGTGCTGTGGCTCAAGTGGTAGAGCTCTAGCCTTGAGAAAGTCCAAGGACAGTGCTCAGGCCCTGAGCTCAAGCCCAAGAATGTTAAAAAAAAAAAAAAAAAAAAGGCTCAGGGACAGTGTAACAGTGTCCAGACCTTGAGTTTAAGCCCCAGAAATGACACACACGCACGCATGTGCACACACACACACACACACACCCCAAAACAAACAAACAACAACAAAAAAAAAAACCTTACCTGAGTGGCAAAATGTTGTTCCTGTCTCATTCACCCTGCTGCTGACTTCCTGGCCAGCAAATAGATTCCTGAGCTCAGCATGAGGACCCTTGCAGGAAGCAGGCTAGCGGCCTGGGGGAGGCGTGGTTCTTGACCACAGAGGTTTCTCAGTCTGAGAGGGAGGACAGCACATCTCTGATTCATCAGTGGAGACCAGAAAGTGGAGACTAGACAACAGATGAATGGAATGCTTGAACAGTGCCAGCGGAGTTTGAAGAGAATCTGGGGCAGAGGCTAGGGAGAGCTTCCTAGAGAATATGAAATAGATTCAGAGGGGAGAGACTCCTGAATACCACAAATCCCCAAACTATGACCCAAAGGACAGCCTGAGACTTCAAAGCCAGGCTTCTGAATCTCTTTCCTCCCCAGGCTTAGGGCTGCCTGTACTAGGTCAAGGTGCCAATAGTAAGGGAAGGGAGGGATGGAACAGCAGGGAGGGGAAGTGTGTCATATTGATGAAGTTCTACCCTGGCCAATAGATGACCCAAAGTCACATACACACAGAGAGAGAGAGAGAGAGAGAGAGAGAGAGAGAGAGAGAGAGAGAGAGAGGCAAGTTGAGCAGGTCCCTGTCTGGGTCTGGCCACAGTGAGTCAGGGAGCCCGGCAGTCTGATCCCATGAGCCAAATCCCTGAATCTCTGGGGAATCTCTTGAAGGCTCCAAGTGGCCAGCCTCAAAGCCACTGACAGGTACAGATCTGCCCCTTCTCTGACCTCCTCCTCTCCCTGTCCTTTTTCTCTACCCTCACCTCTGACCCTGGAGGCAGAGGGACTCATTCTCTCCTTAAGGCTAAGTTACTTCTCTTCTCCCTCTCCCCCTTCACACTCTCAAAGATTTGGGGAAAAAAAACTTGGAGAAAGGTGACAGAATAAAAAGTCAGTGTGGACAGGTATAGGGCAGGGACTGGAAGTTGGGGCCCCAGCCACTGTTCAGTCAGTCCTTTAAATTTACAAAGGCTGGGTGGGGGAGAAGGTAGAGAGAAGGGAAATTAACATGAAGCTCAGTTTATTGGAAATTAAGAAGTATATAAATGAGAAGTTTGCACACAGGGGCAGAACCTTCAGCTCTGGGTCCGACCCCTCAGGAACATTAGACACTCATCAGCTTCTGCTCTGTTAGGCCAAGCCAGGTGGCCCAGGGGGTCTTCTCAGGACCATCTCAAGGCAAGGCAAGACAACTGAACCATTTGCTGTCTGAAGGATCCCAAGGTAACATTTATGCCATCTTCCTTTCCCCCAGCTACAAGCATAGGGAGTGAGCTCCCTGTTAGATCCAGGCAACACAGAATAGATCTGACTCCCTCCATCTGCAGCAGTGGAAAGGAGAGGAGGGGGATCTTCTGAGCCTCTAGACTTTCTCCCCCAGTCACAAGAGCTGGCTTTGACAGCCTGGCTGGGAAGGCCAGGAGCCTGGCTGAGCCCGTCTTAGTCTGGAGGGGAGAGGGTGGCGAGGGGGTGGGATGTCTCTTCCGCCTGGTAGATTAGTGACTCTGAGACAGGAGAGGGCCTGTCACCAGACCCATAAATAAAACAGCCAGAGTCTCCCTCCATCTGTGTTTATCTGTCTGGCCTTGAGTTTCCGGGAGAGATGTCTTAGCAGCCCAAGCATCAAAAGCCAGGCGCTGGAGGGGGAGGAGGGCCAGCCTCTCTCCCTTTGCTTTACCTCCTGTTCTCTACCTCCATTTCGACTCCCCCTCCCCAAATCCCTTCCTCTCAGCCTTTCTCTTAGTGGAGAAGACACTGGCTCCGGAAGGTCTCTGAGCAGGGGGATGGGGAGGAGATAGAGGAGGATTGTGGGGTCTTGGAGGGATCTTTTTCATCTCATCCCACTGACAGTCCTTCCGAACTCAGAAGAAGGTACTAGGGGACCCTGTGAAGGAGATGAAGAGCAGGAATGAACAGGGTTCTCCAAGACCCTCCTGGCGGGGCCAGGCCAGCATAGGAAGCCAGGCTGGTCCTTAGCCCTGGCAAATGACAGGGCAGGACTGGCTCTGGAAAAAGTCCTCATGGTCCCCTCTTCTTAGATTCTACTTGTATCTTCTGCTTCCCTGGGTCTAAACTCAGGCTTCCCTTAGAGCCTAGGACTTGCCAGCAGGGCTTTTCAAAGTGTGGTCATAAGACCAGTTGCCTCTATGTCACTGGGACAGGGAGGGGATGTGCTTAAGTGTCCATTCCTGCAACCCCCTAGATTTGGAGAATCAAGAAGGGTTTGGGTCTTAATGAATGCAAGTCTTAATGAATACGGATTTTGAAGAGCAGCCCAGGGAATACTGGGCTAATTCAAGTCAGTAACTCTCATTGATTAAATGCTTTCTTTTCTTCTTTCCTTTTCTTTATATTTTCCCCTTATTTTTTTCCCCTTGATCATGGGGCTTAAACTCAGGGCCTGGGTGCTGTCCCTGAGCGTTTTCATACTCAAGGCTAGCATTCTACCATTTAGAGCCATAGGGCCACTTGTGCTTTGCTGGTGATTAATTGGAGATAAGAATCTCATGGCCTTTCCTGCCTGGGCTGGCTTTGAACTTCAGTCCTCAGATCTTAGTCTCCTGAGTAGCTAGAATTACAGGTGTGAGCCACTGGTGCCCAGCTTTGTTTTTCTTTTTAGTGGGGTCTCACTATACAACCAAGGCTGGCTCAGACTTAAAATCCTCCTTTCTTGGTCTCCATGGTGCAAAGTACAATTAAGTGCCCTTTAGATAGTATCTGTTTTTCCTTCCTCTGTGCCCTCTCCAACAACCCCAAATCAGAAGATTCTTCTTTTCTGCTAGCATGTTAATGCCACCACGTGTCAGCTATACCTGCTCCCCCCCACACCCACCGCCATATACACACACCTAGTGTTATGTGTCTCTAAACTGAATGTGGAACTCACAGAGACACAGGGACTTTGGGTTCTAGGGCAGGCTAATGGGGAGGGGTTTTGTTTTGTTTTCTTTTGTGCCTGTCCAGTGGCTTGAACTCAGGCCCTGAGCACTGTCCTGGGGCTTTCTCAAGGATAGAACTCTACTACTTGAGCCGCAGCACCACTTCTGGTCTTTTTCTATGGATGTGGTACCAAGGAATTGAACCCAGGGCTTCGTGCATGCTAGGCAAGCACTCTACCACTAGGCCATACTCCCAACCCTAATGGGGAGTTCTTAGTGGGGCTCCTCAGCTGTCCTTAGATTCTAGGAAGAACTATCTTCACTCATCCTCAGAGAGCTTACTAAGGGCCAGCAGTGACAAGAGCCAGGGAAGGGGGCTATCTTCATGAAGGAAAGAAATATTGAAACTGTGTGAAAGAAGACTCATAGTTGGATAGGGCCAAAGGGCAAGGAGACAGCATAGCTGTTGCACAACTCAGGTCAGTGGCCTCTAAAATATTATAAAGAACCAGGCATTCCAGCCAGGAATACACAAATAAGTCATTTTTCTCTCTAAGCTTAAGTTTCTTTGACTATCTGTGGAGGAAAAATATCTCTGGAGGTATAGAGTCCTGCAAGTAGGCCTTCCAGTGTTGCTACTCCGTGCATTTTGTTTGCATTACATTTGCATTAATTTGCTTGGGTTGGACCAACAAAAGTAGCATGCAAATGATTGCTGCTCAGGTTAAAGGTAGGGATCTTTTCCTCAGGCAAAGACTGAAGAGGAGGAGGGAAACACTTAGGAAAGGCCTATAGCTGGAACATGCCCCCAGGCTCCAGAGAGAAGAAAGCAGCAAAGACTTCAAGATAAACAGCACTGCAGGTCCCAGGAGGCCTAGGGTGGGGGCTGAGAAGCAAAGGACCCAGGCATTCTGGGGGTGGTGTAGGAAGAACAGGATTCTCAGGCCTCACAGGGTATCAAGGGAGCCTGGGAGCCAACTCCAAGAATGTACCATTTTAGCAGATGGCCAATACTTACCTTGAGGCCTGAGAGAGGGATGAGAAGAGGCAGGATGCTGGAAGAAGACCAGGCAGATGTCAGACCAGAGTTTCCAAAGGAAGGAAGGAAGAATCACTCCCGGCAGAAGAGGGATGTGGCATCACTCCTAGAACATCCAAGGTTGAGGCAGGTGGAAAAGGCAGAGTTTTCAATGCCATGGGAAAGTCCAAAAGTTCTGATGAAGTCCAACTTCATGGGAATGTTTTACACTCAAACTTAAAAAAAAAACTTAATAACTTAAATAACTCCAATAACTTAAAAAAAAAAATCCTATGTCTTTTGGAAGCCCAGAGTCTAATGGAAAAGACAGATCTGCCCCTGGTCTGGGTACAGGTGGGGAAATAATGGATGTTTCACAAAGTTTCCTGGGAGTTGTTCCAGGGACAGATCAACAAGGGCAAGCAGAGAAGATTTGAGTAAGTCTTTTTTCCATAGAAGGGTCCCTAACATAAAAGAGCAATCAGTCAGCAAGGTTAGGCGGGGAGGCTTCCTGGGGTGAATTTTTTTGTTTAAATTACTATATTGTTGTTTCAGAGGTGACAGAGGGTTACCTTTAGACCTATCAGGTGCCTGGGATGAGTTTGGAGTGAGATTTTGAAAATAAAGACAGTGAGGGGCTCATCTTTGGTGCAGGGAGGGGTTAAGAGGGGCCATGAAAAAAAAATGAAAATAAAACAAAATTTTAAAAAGCCTCTGCAGCTATGCTGGATGGTCCTTATACAAAGAGAGGACTCTACATTTGCAAGATTCTTTCCCCCCCCCCCACATACCCAGATGCCCAGTGAAACTGAGGCTTAGAGAAGAAAAGGGACTTGCTCAAGCTCACCTAGCCGGTTAAAGGCAAAGTTGAGACTAGAAACGAGAGGAAGTGAAGACTAGCTGTTCCACTCTCTTACCCCTCCCTGGTCTGGCATGCTTTGATAACCTAGGGCTGTTGTCAGAGGGTTTCAGGAGCCTGTCTTCCTCCAGGTGGGCTGTTAAAGTAGGGGAAAGTACCTTAATCTCTTCAAGGCCTCTTCTTCCCCATCTATACTTTGGGCTCTTTCATCTACAGAAGGGAAAGTTCTTTCCAGGAAGATCTCAAGTGAGTCTAAAGTGTTGGCAGGATTTGCATGGTTTCTCCTTCAGTGAATGGTCAGTTGCTGGGGTGGAAGCAAGCAAAGGCTGTCTAGTCTTCCAGCAGGTTAGGCTTAAGGCTTCCATCAATTTAGCCTAATGTGAGGGGGGTGGGGTGGGAATTTTTTTTAAGGGACACATTTACATGTAATTTGCATGTCATTTGTGCAAATTCCAGGCCCAGAGCTCTGGAATCTCCCTGGCTCCAGCTATCTCCACTACGCTTTTCCTCCCTGCCCCAAGAGCCAGTCCCGTGGACACAGCTGAAGAAGGGGGTTCCAAGGGTTGGACACTGGGCTTCCCCAGGACCCAGCAAAGCGCCCTCCGCCCTCCGCAGCCCCAGTCGGCGGCCCTGCTCTCGCCCCGGCGGGGGAGCGGGGGAGCCGGGAAGGCCACCCCGAGGCCTTGTGGGAGGCTCCAGGCTGGCTGGGGGCTAATCACCCCGAGGCCTCCTACAGATCGGCCTTTTCCCAAGCCTCGACCCCCCTGGAAGGGCGTCCCGGCGGGAGTCCCCCCGGGGGCCAGGGCCCCGCCCCTGCCCTGAAGGCCCTGGGGCGGGGGGTGCAGGGTCCACCCCGCCCTCCGCGCCCTCAGCCCGGCCGGGGTGTGCGGCTGCAGTGGGCCGGCGAAGGGCTGTCCCCTCCCACTGGAGCCAAATAATTGCCTCCTGCTTTGTTGTGTGGTGTCTGGGGCCCGGGGCCTCTCATTTGTGGGGACGTGCTGTGGCGAGAGCCTCCCTGCGTAATTACCCTCCTCCCCGTGGCCGCCGCCGCCGCCGCCACTGAGCCTCCTGCGTCCGCTGGGCCTTACTCACCCCGCCCGGCCGGCAGCTCCCCCTCGGCGCAGACGCGGGGCACTCCCGCCCCGGCCGGCCTCGAGGCGGGGAGGGGGCCCGGGCAGGGGTGTTTCTGCACACACACACACACACACACGCACACCCGCTCACGCTTACACGCACACTCGGTCCCGGGTGGGGATGGAGATGGCGTCCTGGACACGCGCCTGGCGTTGCGCAACCTCTGGACAGCACTTGCACCTGTCGGGACTCGTTCCCAGTTGGGGTTGGAGCTACTGCGACCCTGATTTCTGGGGGAATAGATCCCACTCTAGTTTTCTCCCGGGTTTTCTTTCTTTTCTTTTTCTTTTTCTTTTCTTCTCAACCACCTGTTTACCTGTTAGCAGCTAAGGAAAGAAATGAGGGGAAGGAGAAAGCAGAAATGTCATAGTGCCTGAGACACATCTACAATCCAGACAGGAGACAGAAGGAATCACGGAGACTTCGCTAGTGAAGAAAAACATGGAGTTAGTAATCCTAGCTACTCAAAAGGCTGAGATCTCAAGATTTCAAAACCAACCCCAGACATGAAAGTCCACGAGACTCTTATCTCCAGTTACACTACTCAAAAGCCAGAAATGGTGTGGTGACTGAAAGTGGTAGAGCGCTAGCCTTGAACACAAAAGTTAAGGGGTAACACCCAGGTCTTGGGGGGGGGCATGCACGGGAGCCTATTACTGGTGGCTCACACCTGTAATCCTAGCTACTCGGGAGGCTGAGATCCGAGGATCACAGTTCGAAACCAGCCCAATCAGGAAAGTCCTCGAGACTCTTAAATCTAATTAGTCACCAAAAAGCCAATCACAGAGTTGTGGTTCCGGTGGTAAAATGTTAGCCCAGGCCCTGAGTTCAAGCCCCAATATGACACAAAGCTGGGGGGGTGGGATATGGGAGAAGATACAGGCTAACTGGAGAGACCTAGGCACAAAGACAAATGGAGAGAGGAGTCGATTTTTTACTCCAATTTAATTCACATATCTCCTTGTTCTGTGGTTTGAACTCAGAACTTTGCTCTAACACTTAAGACAGGATTCCTCCCTCCCCGTCCCTCAGTTCCCTTAAGTGGAAACAGAAGAAAAAGCAGAGTGGAGAGTCCTAACCAGAGAAAGCACAGCTCTTGCTGTTGTCACATTTTGTCAATTCCTGGATACCTCTTGGAAAATGGACCATTGAAGCTGAATGCAAGTTGAACTTGGAGGAGGGAGCCGACAGCAAGAGGAACTGAGATGAGCCAAGATTCTTAAATTATGGAGTGGCCCAAAGCAAGAGTCATAATAGTTTGTATACAGTAGGTACTCAACAAGTGATGACTGGCTGATGGCCAGAACACCTGAAAACTTATGACAGTGATACAGATGTAGGATGGAATTCTGGGGGGGGGGGCAATCTTTCCAAGCAAAGGAACCATTTGTTCACCACAAAGCATTTATGGAGTGTCTACTATGTGCCAGTGTGCCAGACTTCTTGTGCTTAGTATAAAACTCAAGAATAAAACACAAAGGCTTCTGGGGTACTTGTAAGGTGCATGAATTCCTCCTGCTAGAAGGAAAGTCACAGAGAACAAATCCCTCTTCTCAGTTTGTTTAAGGGGGGCTACTTGGGCAGGATGAGTTCGGGGGGAGGGGACTGGAATTGGCCAAAATTATACTCCAGGTTATGGAGCCTATCAAACTAGAAGAGATCACCTCTCTTGAGGATCATGTGCTGAAGTCCGAGGGAGAAGTTAAGGCTCCTTTCTGAGGTCACACAGCAGGTAGAGTGCCCAGTGTGGTATGACCATGAGTTCTGGGGTGCCATCTAAGGAAAACAGATGGGATATCCAGAGTCTGAAACATACAAATACCTCCCTACTGAAGCAAACTGCATACAAATACCTCTATGGTACTTATATTTGGATGATGGTTTCTCTGCCAGGTGAATCCAACAAGCTTTGGACCCCTAAAGATGATCTCACCTTTCCCTCTGTCTCCAGACAGATTAGTCTTGACAGCAACTTGGCTTTTCTTTTCTCAGCCTCCCTAAGGACTTCTCACCACCCCTGTTATCTATCAGGACTTCCATCTCAAAGCCACCTTCCTTAGCACAGCAGAGACAAGGATGCCCTGGTCCTCTTCTTGGGTGGAGGAAAGACAAAGAAGCAGGGATGTTATTAGATAAGGTGGAGACCAGAGGATCCTTCGCAAACACCCCTCCTCTTCTCTTCTTCGGTGTCTTTTAAGCCTGGGAGCAGAGGAGGGAGATGAAAGGGACAGAGGTGACAGGAGAGGGAGAAGGGGAGGGTGGGACTCTGACTTGCAAGACAATGGGAGCAGGAACCTCGGTTCCTTGGTTCCCTGGGCATGAGAGAGCACCCTTGGCTTTCAGCAGAGTAGAATAGCTAAATGTGGGAGTGCTGGGGTGAAGGCAGAGAATGAGATGTGGGTTCTCATACTTGTGTGACTACACAATTCATTCCCCATGCCTTTATATAGACAAGAAGTTCTCAAGCTGGGGATGTAACTCAATGGAGGAGCACATGCTTAGGACATGCAAGGACCTACCTGGGTTTGATCCCAAGCACTACAAGGGGAAAAACAACCAACAACAACAAAAAGAAAATCTCAGCCGGGTGCCAGTAGCTCACACCTGTAATCCTAGTTACTCAGGAAGCTGAGAGCTGAGGATGGAGGTTCAAAGCCAGCCCAGGAGGGAATATCCATAAGACTCTTGACTGCAATTAACCACCAGAAAAACAGAAGTAGAGCTGGCTCAAAGTGGCTAGAGTGCTAGCCTTGAGCAAAAGAGCTCAGGGACAGCACCCAGGCCCTGCATTCAAGCCCCATGAGGAACAACAAAAGATGAGGAGGGAGGACAGGGGAAGGGAAAGAGAAGGAAGAGGAAAAGAACAAGAAGTCTAAGCATTTAGCCTGACCAGGATTTCACACCGCTGTGAATCTTGTAAATTTTAGCAGAAAAAAAAAAAAGAGAGAGAGACGAACAGAAGAGCCCCTTAAAAGAATCATCAAGGTTGGGATTGTAGATTAGTGGTATAGTGCTTGCTTAGTATTCATGAAGCCCTGGGTTAGATTCTCCAGAACCACATACACAGAAAAAGAAGTGTCTCTGTGGCTCAAGTGGTAGAGTGCTAACCTTTAGCTCCATTAACTCAAGAACAATGCCCAGGCCCTGAGCTCAAGCCCCAGAACTGACACAAAATAAATAATTAATCATCAAACAAAATCTTGGTTTGACCTATAAAAATATTTTAACAGTAGCCAGGAGTTTGGCCTAGTGTAGAGTGCTTGCCTAGCATGCACAAAGACCTGGGTTCGATTCCTCGGTACCATGTACACACACAAAAAAAAGCCAAAAATAGTGGTGTGGCTCAAGTGGGAGAGCTCTAGCCTTGAGAAAGCTCAAAGCCAGTGCTCAGGCCCTGAGTTCAAACCCTGAGACTGGCAAAAATAAATATTTTAACATATATATATATATATATATACTGACCTAGGATATGCATATGAAAGTGTCATAAGTATATGGTATAAGTAAAACTTAAGAGTAGGGAGTATGGGTCAGTGGTAGAGGGTGTGTTTAGCATGAGCAAGGCCCTAGGTTCCATCCAAGCACCAACAAAAAAAAAAAAAAAGGAAACTCTAGATGAATTTTCACAAAACAGATACACCCAGATGGTAAGCACTACTCAACTCAGAAAACCCAACATTACCACTGCCCCCCAGCACCCTTGGTGGCCCCTCAGCTTGCTAACTCCCAAGGATAAGGAATCCCTAGTCTGGCTTCAAAGACTTATAGATTAGGGTTTGGTTTTCCCCTACTTTTGATCTTTATATAACTGGAATCACGCACTGTGTTCACTCCTCTCCGGCCTTCTGCACTGTGCAGGTCTGTAAGGTTCTCTCTTGTGTGTGTGTGACTGGGACATAGGAGAACATGAGGACATGAGGAGAACATGGCTGAAGATCTCAGACCTGCTTTCCTCAGAGTCCCCTTGAAGCGTCAGGTGTCAGCATCCCGTCCCCCACATTGCTGGCCCTCTAGACACCCCAAGAGCCCAAACAGGATGAACATTGGGACATCTTGTGCTCTTGGGGCGCCTATCCAAGTTGGGATCTGAGAACTGCTGGTCCCAGACCACACCCCTCCGAAGGGACTCCAGAGGGAGTCCCCGACCTGGGCGGGGTTAATTAGATGGCTGCTTTGAGATCTCAGGATGAAAGGACTGCCTAGGGCCATTGTCCTTGGCCTCCTGTCCGGCTTTGCGGGGGAGGGGGAAGGAGCACCCTGTCCCTTTAGGCCCCAGGCACAGGACATCAGCCTATTGGGAGTGGCCCTGCCAAACTCTGGAGGACTCTTGGTTCTGAGAAGCACCTGTCCAAGAGCAGGGAGCCCAAGGGTGAGATATTGGGGAGTGGGAAGTCAAGGGCTCCACACCCCTGGGGGTCTGCCTGCCCGCCTCCCGGGCAGCGCCCAGACAGCACGGCTCTGGTGCCTTGTGTGTGGTTTCAGGATAAGCTGCCTATGCCACCCAGAGCGCCCTGCTGACAGACAAGGATCTCGCCTGCTTTCAAAGACGCCCTTTCATCTGCCAGGGCTAATTACACCTGCAGAGCCGAGGAGAGGGCACTGGAGCCAGTCCCCCCCCCCCCCAGCCCAGCTCCCAAGCCCCCTGCCTCAGGAACCCTTCCTCTACCTGTTCCAAAACTCCGATGGCAGCCTCTGCACCTGTCAATTATGGCTTCTCTAGTGACAAATGGCCTTGTCTTTTGGGAGAGATGATGAGAAAGAATGAGCAGTGGGTAGATGGTGGGCATGAGGGTCTGGGCTGGAGGGGCAAGATAGCATCAGTAGAACAGCTGAGATAATACACTAGCGGGCAGGTGAGGAGCTCTCAAGTCAAACAAGTCCAACTGACAATAGAGGTCATGTCATGGAGGCCTTGCTTCAGGCAGCTTGGGCTAGCTACCTGGGGTTGGATGTGGGAAGTTTCAGGACCCCCTACTTGGGTCAATCCCATTAGCATTAGACTCAATCATGTTCCAGCTCTCAACACACTACTTCCTAAACATCTACTCATGGCCTCAAGTCTCCCATCATCTTGCCAACAGCACTTAGAGGTGCCTCGTTCATCTGTCTTTGTACTTGAAGATTAGCCAGTATCCAGAACACTGTAAGTTCCATATGCCAACTTTCCTGTGGGAGTGGAGAGTGTGTAACAAGAGTCCATGAGTGGAGGGGACTTTGGGAAGGTATGTGTATGTCTGAGTATAGTAAGGTCTGGGATCAGTAGCTTTTTTTGGTACCAGTTATAGGGGCTGGAACTCAGGGCCTGGCTCTGCTGTCCCTTTGCTTTTTTTTTTTTTTTTGCACAAGGCTGGAACTCTACCGCTTGAGCCACAGCTCCACTTCAGGCTTTTCAGTGGTTAATTGGAGATAAGAGTCTCACACACTTTCTTGTCCAGGCTGCCTTGGAACCAGGATGCTCAGATGTCAGCCCCCTTGAGTATTGGGCCCATCGAGTGACAGAGAATCTGCATATGTACCATGGTATTTCACATTCGGCTGGAGGAGCTGTCAACCATGTCTGGGAGTGTGAGTGATTGTGGCTGAGACATAGATAAGTGAGGTTGTGTCTATGAGCCTGAGTTGGTGTCTTGTAATGGGAGCATATTTGGAAGTAGAGTTCTCAGAAGGAATTCTTCCTTCCCAGGCCCTCTGCTCCAAGGCTGGGAGAGAAAATGCAGAGAAAGTTCATCTGCTCTCCAAGTGGAATAAGTAGGAGATAGCAGTATCCTACTATCACTGTGTTCCATTCCTCTCCTGGTCCGAGGAGACAAGGTATTTAGAGTCCCCATAGTCAACTACACCTGTGTGAGGATCTGACACTAGAAGAAGCAGGAGCACTCAGAATGAGGACACCTGAAGAGAATTCTTTATGGTGGCTGCCACCTCCTCCCCCTCTCTCGCCTACTCCTCCTCCGTCTCCTCCTTCTTTTATTTATGTATGTTTTTTAGTGGCCAGGTTTTACTAGACAGCACACTCAAGCTTTCCTAAATTTACTACGTAGTTCAAGGCCCTCCTAATCCTCCTACCTCAGCCTCCTGAGTGCTGGGATTACCGTGCGAGCTGTCTGTCATGTCTAACCTCCCAAAGAACTTTGCTTTTGGATAGTAGGACTCTTTGTGGGCTCAGTGAAGGACCTCTCAACCAATCCACAATGTCTGAAATCATGCCTCTCCGGCAAGGCTAGAAAGCCATTTAGGTATATTGGCAGCCCTGGGAGGCATGGCTCTGGCCCTCCCATTCTCAGACCTCCTCTGAAACCTGCCTCCTCCCTTGTCAGATCCTCCTACAGATGGAGAGTTGACTGTAAATCTCAGATCGGGGCTCACTTGATCACGCTTTCCTCTCAAGGGGTCTTGGTTGATCCTGTTCATCTCTGGGGTAGGTCATTCCATAGGCACTTCCTGACATGCCAGTACTACTGGGCATCTGACAGGCTCTGTTTGGGGGATGAGTGTCTAGGGACCCCACTGGGACAGTGCAGTGAGACAGGGTCTGACGACCCTACTGAGGTCACAGGCCACTTAAGTACGTCAGTGGTGGGTGGGTGTGTCCCAGGCGGCCTTCACCTCCCTTTCATCCTTTGTTCCTGCCAGCCCTGCCCATTCCCACCGCAGATTCTGATTCCCAGTGTGGCGTGTCCGATGAGCAGGCGTCTTCGCCCGGACAGATCCTTTCCCGGCCCTGCCCTCTGCTTACCTCCTCCTCCCTGCCTCCCTCCCAGCCATGTTCAGTGTGGTGATTGCCTCCAGCCTCTCTGTCCTACCTTCTTCTCGCCAAACCTCCAAAGGCTACTTGAGAGGTTGAGGGTAAACTCAACATATGGGTATGGCCACATAGAGAATTCGAGCAGGTGGCAGTCTCCCTTTGCAGAGGGCTTTCAGTGGATTGGAAGGAAACAGAGCAGCGTGCTAGGGAGCAAGAGGTGGGTGGACTTCTTCCATCTGCCACTCACCCACCCTCAGATGTCAGTCCTGAACCTGCCTTCATGGGACATAGCTAGCCACTGTGGTTCAGCAGCTAGATCATCCTCAAACCTTTCTCTATTCACTCTGGCATGCAGCTGGGCTTCCATATCAAAGGCTGTTTGTATTTGACTTTTCTCTGCCTTGTGTCTGTCAGGGATTTGGCTTTCAGCTCCTAGCTACCAGCCTCTTCCTAGATAGCACCATGCTGAAGATGAAGATGGCTCATCTTCTCCCTTATATCCAAGAGCTTCTCTGCTCCAAACACATCTTCCTGCCCCTATTTCCCCATCCTGATGTCTGTGGTTCTGTCAGGCAACAGCCTCCCAAGTCTCTCCTGGTATTACTTAGTCTTGCTTAGGCAAACTGGTGTTCCCAAAGGTGGGGTCTGCTTTAAACTCCCCCAACCCCATCAGAATTTCACCAGAGATAGGAAACTTATATTTCCTACAGTCTCCAGAACACATAAAGGAACCAGGAACAGTGAATAGTGGCCCTGAACAATTTCCAGGGGAGGTGATGACCAAGAACTGTCAGGAATTGAAATAAGAAGGCTCCAGTAGTCCTAGCTACTCAGGAGGCTGAGATCTGAGGATTTGGAGTTCAAAGCCAGCCCTGGCAGAAAAGTCCTTGAGGTTCTTATTTCCAATTCATTACCAGAAAACAGGAAATGGAGCTGTGGCTCAAAGTGGTAAAGCAGTAGTCTTGAGCAAAAGTGCTCACAGGGACAGTGACCAGACTTTGAGTTCAATCCCCACGACTGACCAATGGAAGGAAGGAAGGAAGGAAGGAAGTGAGAGAGGGAAAAAGGAAGAAAAAAAAGAAAAGAAAGGAAGTTGGACACCAGTGGTGGCTCCTACCTATAATCCTAGCTACTTGGGGGCTGAGGATCCTGGCTCAAAGCCAGCCGGGGACTAAAGTCTGTGAGATTCATCTCCAGTTAACCACCAAAAAACTGGAAGTGGAGCTGTGGCTCAGGTGGTAGAGCCCTAGCCTTGAGCTCAGGGAAGGAACCCAAGCCCAGAGTTCAAGCCCCACAACCGACAGAAAAAAAGAAAGAAAGAAAGAAAAAAAGAAAGAAAGAAAGGTATCTCTTCTCCTCACCCCCACTTCTTGCTTTCTCTTCTTAGCACAGATCCTTGAGCCAGAACTATGGAAGGTTAGTGGGGTGGGATGGGGTCAGAAGAGGAAAAACAAACATCTTTCCTTTGGTGGGTTTGATGGGAGGTTCCCTGGGAAGTTTACCAGAGCCTTAGCAATGCAAACAAAAGTCCCCAGGTATCCTCCAGTCTTGGCCTGGAAGAGAACCCCTTGGATTCTAATTCTGCCATTAAGTTGTTGAGTGACCTTTGGCATGTCCTTTTACTTCTCTGGGCCTCCCACTTGTGTCCCTACCTTTCCATACCACATACAGGTACCTGAGGGAGGAAGTGGCACCTCTTTCAGGCTGGCTCTGAGGCAGGAAGGATGGATCAAGTGACCCTGTCCCCACCCCAGAGTCCCTTTTAGGATTGGCAAGTTAGAGCCAGTGGAACCTTATGGACTCACCCTGGTCAGTGAGGGAAGTTGATTGGGTGGGGGGTACAGTGCTGTTTCACTCATGAGAGGTATATTAACCTCCCCATACCCTCTTCCACCCCTCCTCAAGGGTCTCCCCAGAACCCCCTCCTGCCCCTTGGCTGTCCCCTATCTTCTTGTCCATCTGAGGCCATGCAAAGAAGCAGACACAAACTCTCGGAGGGAGGGAGAGAGGGAGCAAGGGAGGGAGGGAGAGAGGGAGGGAGGGAGGGAGGGAGACTAGTCCAGCACTCCTGATGAGCAATAATTTGTTTTATGACAGAAAAGGAAATTGTCTTCAGTTTCACAAGAGCGAAACGAATTCGTTTGAAGTAGTTTGCCCTGCGGCAAGCAAGAGAAGGTTTCTCTCTAGAGCTTACCTTCTCCCTCTCCTTCTCTCCCTCTCCCTCTCCCCTTCTAATTACTGCAGCTCCCAAGCTGTTGGCATGAGTTGATGCCAGGCTGTCAGATGCCAACTGCCCCAGGATCTCACCTTTTGGGTGTGGATGGGGGTAATGGAGCCACAGGAACAAGGTGGGGTGACTTTTGGTTCAGCCTCTGCTGTGCCCAGGCCCTACCTGGCACCATCAGGGAGGAGGGCAGAGGGCTGTGGCAAAGAGTGGCATGCCAGGGCTTAGAAGAGCAGTCACCTCTGGAGCCTTAGAGGGCCTTGATGCCAGGGAGGGGCTTGTGGTGGCCTAGTGGGCTTTCTTGCATGGGTTGCACATGTTGTCTAATTTACCTTTCTTCTCCTTCTCCTCCTTCTCTTCCTCCTCCTCTTCTTCCTCCTTCTCCTTCCTCTTCTTCCTCCTCCTTTTTGGTGGGTTGAAAGGCTTGAACTTGGGGTCTCAGCTCTGTTCCTGAGTTCTCTTTGCTCAAGGCTAGTGCTTTATACTACAGTGCCACTTCTCTTTCTTTGATAGTTAATTGGAGATCAGAGTTTCGTGGACTTTCCTGTCCAAGCTGACTTTTGAATCGTCATCCTCAGGTCTCAGCCTCCTGAGTAGCTAAGATTTATAGGCATCAGCCACCAACATCTGGCTCTATGTTTCTTCTTCCTCCTCTGTGATTATGAGGAAGCTGCTTTGGGTGGGGCACCTGGGCAAAGGACTGGTCTGTAGCCATGCACTGGTGTCAGGGCTCAAGGATTGGTTTGAAAGTGGACAGCTAGTGCTCTCCCACTTGAGCCAGAGCTCCACTTCCAGCTTTTTGATGGTTAATTGGAGTAGTCTCATAGACTCTCTGTCCAGTCTGACTTCAAACCAAAATCCTCAGTTCTCAACCTCCTGAGTGACTAAGATTCCAGGCATAAGCCAGTGGCACATGGCTTTGCTCTGATTAAGAAGTCCAGTGGCAGCTGGATGAGGTGTCACATGCCTGTAACAAGAGACTGAGGCAGAATGATGAATTTCAGACCAGCCTTGGCTATGGAGCAAGACTCCTTCTTAAACAAAATAGAAGTTTAGAAGCTGGGCAAATCAGAGGGCCATCCTCTGCCTACTCTAAGAGACTCTTCCTTCCTTTCTTCCTTCAGCCCTTCCTCCTTACTTCTTTCCTCCAACCTATTATATATTCAGTACACTCAGCATCCTGCTTCCATTTGCCAGGGAAGAGAATATGAGCCTGGTGCAGGCCTGGCATAGGAGAGTTACTCAAAAATATTTGGGGCATGGGTGACGAAATGTTTGTGCAAATCAGAGATGCCAGTACAAGAATTCACCATCCAGCCATATCACCATCCTCCCTTCCCCTCCAGCTTGGGGTCTGGCAAGAGGGCATGAAGGACAGCTAGATATAGAAGAGTGGGCAGGTGCCAGGCTGCAGGGCTGCCAACCTGGCACCGCTGCTTGGCGCGGGGCACCCTCTAAAACAACAAGCTTTATGTCTCTAATTCAGCACTTCCTGTTTGTCTTGATATTATCACCTGTCCTTGAAGCCTACAGGCCTAGTCAGAGATGAGCAGAACTCCAAGGCTCTGGGGAGGGGGAGAGAGGCAGAGAGAGGGTGAGAGAGAGAGAAATAGACGAGAGAGAGAGAGAGAGAGAGAGAGAGAGAGAGAGAGAGAGAGAGAGAGAGAGAGAGAGAGAGAGAGAAGGAAGATGAGACACAAGGGTGCACTGGGTTGAAGGCACAGAGAAGAGGTACCACACCCAAGAATCAAGCCTGATGCTTCAGGACCAGTATCCCTTTGGCATCGCCCCATAAGGAGTTCCTAGATATTGTGTCACGTCTCCATATCACTCTTTACCCTTGATGACTAAAATCTCTAAACATTCCAAGTAGGAAAGATTCAGGCTAGGAATCTTTCATTCCTTTCCTCCTTCTCTAATAAATGTTTCCTGAAACTAGCTTTGAGGACTGGCTCCAACATTGGGATTTTGTCATCATCCAAGTCTCTTCTACTCAAGGTCTTTTTCCCCCCCTAGTCTTGGGGCTTGAACTCAGGGCCTGGGCACTGTCCCTGAGCTTCTTTTGCTCAACACTAGCACTCTACTACATGAGCCACAGCACCGCTTCCAGCTTTTTCTGTCTCTGGTTACTGAGGAATCGAACCCAGGGCTTTGTGCATGCTAGACCAGCACTCTACCACTAAGCCACATTCCCAGCCTCTATGCAAGTTCTTGAATTAATTCTTTTTTCTTTTTCTTTCTGGTACTAGGCTTGTGTGCTGTCCCTTAGCTTTCCACTCAAGGCTGGCACTCTACCACTTGAACCAGTTTTGGCTTTGTATGTGTGTGTGTGTGTGTTTGTGTGTGTGTGGTTAATTGGAGATTAAGAGTCTCATGGACTTTCCTGCCCAGGTTGACTTTGAACTGTGATTCTCAGATCTCCTGAGTAGCTAGGATTACACGCATGAGCCCCTGGTGCCTGGCTTCTTGGACAGATCAAGTTTCTTCTTCACTTTGAAGTCCCTGGGACTGGCTGTCTCTCATAAAAGCAATGGCAGTGTGTGAGTGTGTCCACCAGTTGGGTTGGCATCAAGATGGCTGCCCCGTGGGTGGTAGAATCAGGGCAGATTCCAGACAGGCCCCCACCCCGGCCAGAGGGGCAGCCTCTGCCACCCCCAGAGCCTCAGGTAATAACCTAGGGGCCACGCCAGGCTCGCCAGCACCTGAGCCACCGGCAGCAGATAATGACGGGGGAGCTGGGCAGGCAGAGCCAACCCCTCAATCAGGAAGCAAATTAAAAAGGGGAGGAATCTCCCAGACAGACCACAACAATGAGACCGGCCCCCTTTCCAGGGCACTGCCTGCCCTCCCCCTCCCCAGCCCATTCTGCCTGCCAGGTCCTGATACCCAGCCCTCCTCTCCAATTCACTCCTCCTGGGATCCAGCTGGAGGGTCTCTGAGTCACCCTGGCTGCAGGTAGGTAGGTGGCCATGTCTAGCTGGTCCATAGGAAGCTGGGCCTTTTCTTGAGCATCATGTGCCAGAATGACATTGGACTCCTACAGGGGCACTGGGCAGCATATCTAGGTAAAAGAACAAGGAATTGGGTGCCAGTCGCCAATGGGTGTAATCCTAGCTATGCAGGAGGCTGAGATTTGAGGATCACAATTCAAAGCCAGCCTAGGCATGAAAGTCCTTGAGACTCTTAGCTCCAATTAACCACCAGAAAACCGGAAGTGGGGCTGTGGCTCAAAGGGGTAGAGGGCTAGCCTTGAGCTGAAGAGCTCAGGGACAGCACCCAGGACCTGAGTTCAAGCCCCATGACTGACGAAGGAAGGAAGGAAGGAAGGAAGGAAGGAAGGAAGGACCAAAGAACAAGGGTCAGGATATATTCACAGTGCAACAACTTGAAATCCCTTTGAGGAGAGGGCTGTGACAAGATTTATGAAGAACCCACTAATCTCTGATCTGGTTACCCCTTCTCCTTTACAAAGGGCACCTTTGACCCAATACATCTTTTAGTGTTGCATACCCAATACTAATCACTGAGAGGCTGTAGCTGGGGTCCAAAGAGAAGAGAAAATTCCAGTCTTTCAAGGAACTTATTGATCTGCTCTGATAACATAAAGCTAATTATGTCACCGGTCAGACAGCATTCATCCCTTTGTATTTTAAAATTATGGGAGCATAGAAAAGGGTATGGGAGCATAGAAAAGGGTAACTTGGAGAATGAAAAAGGGGACATATGAAGTGAGGTTATGAAAGACCCATAAGAGCTCATCAGGCAGAGAAATGGGGCAAAATATTTCCCTATGAAGAACAATGTGGGATGTAGAAGTATGCAGATAGTAAGAATGGAGCCAGGCCTATCATTCTAGCTACTCAGGAGGCTAAGATCTGAGGATCATGGTTTGAAGCCAGCCTGAGTAGGAAAATACATGAAAATCTTATCTCCTGTATTAACCATCCAAAAGCTGGAAATGGAGAGGTGGCTAAAGGGGTAGAGCATTAGCTTTGAGTGATAAAACTAAGGGACAGCCCATAGGCCCTGAGTTCAAGCCCCTAGTAGTAGTAGGAGAGAAAAGAAAGAGGAGGGAGAGGAAGGAGGGATGGAAGGATGGAAAGAAGGGAGAAAGGAAGGAAGGAAAAGGAAGAAATGAAAAGATAAGCCGGGTGCTGGTGACTCAGGAGGCAGAGGATCTGAGGATCATGGTTCAAAGCCAGCCCAGGCACAAAAAGTCCTTGAGACTCCTATCTCCAATAACCACCAGAAAACCGGAAGTGGTGCTGTGACTCAAAGTGGTAGAGTGCTAGCCTTGAGCTGAAAAGCTCAGAGACAGCGCCCAGGTCCAGAGTTTAAGCCCCATGACCAACAAAAAAGAAAAGAGAAGAGAAGAGAAGAAGAAAGGGAGAATGAAGCTGGAAGCTGGGGATCAGAATGGAATCAGCTTGGAAGGGATGTAGCTTTAGGCCAGATGTGAAATTCCAGGCAAAGAGTAGGTATTTTGTCTTGTAGGTAAGGGAAAATTATTGAACTTTTTTTTTTTTTGCAATGAGACATGATACTATCAGAATCCTTCTATCCTTGCAAGATAAATCTTAACTTTCTCTAGAGAAACAAGAAAGGATTCTGCTTTTTCTGCCTCTGCCTCTCTTCACAGCTGCCAGCCAGCCAGTCCCTTCACACAACTCAAGATAGTGAGCTCACTGTCCTTGCACAAACCTGCAACTCCATTATGCTGACAAGGTGAGAAACTCCCTGAGCCTTTATCCCATCCCTGTAAATGTCCAGGATGCTCTGCACTTACCACACAGCCAATCAGCATCAGAGGAACCTGGAAGATAGCAGGGAATCTGTTCCCATGCTGCTTCTGAGTTTCTGTTCTGGGGGCCTCCTGTGCATCTTCCCATCTGCTTCAGCATTCTACTTTCATTGCCCTCTGTAACTGAGAAGCTTCTAGATGCTTGAGTTCCAGGAACATGGGGCTTGAACTCAGGGCCTGGGCACTGTTCCTGAGCAATTTTACTCAAGGCTAGAGGTCTACCACTTTGAGCCACAATGCTACTTCTTGGCATTTTCTGTGTAGCGTATTAGAGATAAAAGTCTCATAGATTTTTCTGCCCAGGCTGGCTTTGAACCACCATCTTCAGATCTCAGCCTCCTGAGTAGTTAAGATTATAGGTGCGAGCCACAGGTACTTAGCTCCCTGAGCTAAGCCTAGCACTCTACTACTTGAGCCACAGTGTCAGGAAGACATTTCTCTAGGTCTTTCAGCCACAGTTTATCCACAAAGGAGGCCCATGAAGGAAGACTGTATGGTATGAAGAAGAGATAGTTGTTGCCTCAAGGAGCTGCAACCACAGGGAGATAAGACTCCCCCATGGAAAGAGAATATGAGGCAATCTGAGTGAGGGAAATTCCAGGAGCAAGCCACTGATGTGCTGATAGAAGATTCCTAGAGAAAGCAGCTTTGGAGCCTACAGCATGAAAGATGATATACTTTTCCCAGGCAAGAGTGGGTGGCAAAGGTGGGAATTCTCTGGGCAAAAAATAAGAAGGCCGAATGTGTTGGATGAACATCAAGTCTATCTAGCTCGAGCCTTGGGTTCATATAAGGACCTGTGGAAGCAAAGGCTAACACGGTAAGAAAGGCTGTTAGGAGAGTCTGCGGTGTTACAGTTTGCCCTAAAGAGCACCTGGCTTGCTGGGTTAGAAAATGCCAAGATGCAGGATGATGAATCTGTTCAATGTTTCTCCAGGATAGTTTAGACAAGTGGGCACCAAGGAGGCAGAAAGCCCATAGGAACCTGAGAAATAATGCAGACAAAAGTAACTCTTAGTGAGGCTCTGGTGGTTCACAGCAGTTATCCTAACTATTTAGGAGGTTGAGATCTAGGGATCCAGGTTTAAAGCCAGTGTAGGAAGAAAAGTCCATGAGACTCCTATCTCCAACGAACCAGCAAGACCAGGCATGGTGCAAGTGGTAGAGTGCCAGCCCTGAGCATAAAAAAGTGAGAGTCTGAGGTCTTGAGTTCAAGTTGCAACACCACAGCAGACACACACACACACACGTGTAACTCAGTACTTTTCCAGAATTTACACAAACTAGGATCCTTTTCGCCTTCTTCCCTTTCTTCTTCCCTTCTTTTCTATCTCCTTCCCTCCCACAAATATTTATTAAATGCTCAGTACTAAGCACTATTATTTATTAATTAATTCATTTATTGCCAGTCCTTGGGGCTTCAACTCAGGACCTGGGCATTGTCCCTGGGCCTCTTTGTGCTCCGGGTACCACTACTTGATCCACAGCCCCACTTCTGGCTTTTTCTGAGTAGTTTATTGGAGATAATAGTTTCCAATACTTTTCTTCCCTGGCTGGCTTCAAATCTGGATCTTCAGATCTTAGTCTCGTGAGTAGCTAGGATTACAGGCGTGAGCCACTGGCACTGCACCACTAAGTACTATATTAGCTCCTTCTTTCTTTTTCTTTCTTTCTTTTGCTCTCTTTCTTTCTTTTTTGTTTTCCTTTTGGGTCATGAGACTGAACTCTGGGCATTGTTCCTGAGGTCTTCTGCTCAAGTCTACCACCCTACCCCTTGAACCATGGGACCGCTTCTGGTTTTATGGTGATTAATTGGAGATAAGAGTCTCACGGACTTTTTAGTGCCTGGGCTGGCTTTAAACTGAGATCCTCAGATCTCAGCCTCCTAAGTAGCTAGGATTACAGGCTGAGCCACTATGCCTGGTTAGCTTTTTTTTTTTTTTTTTTTTTTGCCAGTCCTGGCCTTGAGCTCAGAGCCTGAGCACTGTCCTTGGACTTTCTCAAGGCTAGAGCTCTACCACTTAAGCCTCAGCACCACTTCTAGCTTTTCTCTACGTATGTGGTACCGAGGAATCAAACTGGGTGCATGCTAGGCAAGCACTCTACCACTAGGCCAAACTCCCTGCCCTGGGTTAGCGCTTTCTTTATCTAGCCCTCTGACTCCAGGATAAGAGGACAAAGACAAGCTCTCACCCATACATACCTGAATGACCTCAACTCTGCCCCAATTAATCCAATAGTTTCATCTTTAGGGTATGTACACAGACAAACTACAAAGATTTGAATGCAGTCAAGGTTGGGGGGAAAGAAAAAGACTGGGGGGACATTTGGCAGTTGGAGTGTAGAAAAGGAAAGTCAACAGCTGAGACTTGTGGGGGAGGGGCTGGGCGGGGGAAGAGGAGAAGGTAAGCCTCTGGGACTAAAGATGGGGACTCAGGGAGGGAGGGAGAGAAGAAGGGAAAAATTAGAGAGCTGGAGGAGGAAGTGGAGTCTTAGCAGTTAGGGGTGGAGGGAGGAGGGGGGGCTGGGGGAGGCAAGGGGAGAGGAAATGGGCCCAGGCACTGGAGACAAGAGTCTGGGAGTCTGAGCCGTCCAGGAGCCACCTGGAAGGTGTGGGCAGCGGCAACATCAATCTTGAGATCCAGGGTTGGCTTGGGAGAGCTGGAGATGGGGGAGGTGTGTGGATTCAGGGAAGGCTCTGAGCAAGACCCACTTGAATCCACCGTTAACCCCACTGGATCTTCAGCTTCCTCGCACCCCCTCTGTCTGCTTCCTCAAGGACCAGAGCCAGGACCCAGGATCACTCCCACTTTCCTACTCGGAGAACTGGCCCGGAAGACCCTATCCCTGGCTTTCCTACTTCTCTCAACATCTCTCATTGGTGGTGGGATGCCACATTGTTGGGAGGTGCAAAAACTGGGAAGAAAGGGGGTCTTTTGCCATTGTCTCCCTCTCCACAAATCAGGCAGGGTCTTGGTGCACCCTCTTCTGGCCCAAAGCCTGTGTGAGCCTTACAGGTCCAGGCCTAGGGCTGGGACTTTTTCCTCTTTCAAACTTCCCCCCACCACCCTAAGATTCTCCCATCTTCTGGACTGGACCTGCTACCTAAGCATATGGAACCGATTGAAAGAATTTGTATGCTCACCTTATAATTTATGCAAATCAACTCTGTAATTAACTATAATTTGGAGGCATCCTTTGGTATTTGAGACATTTATCCGTGAGGAAATGCCCTGGTGATAATGCTCCTGTATTAACATTATTTACTCCACCTGTGTGGTCTCTTTAGCTTGTTCCTCCTTTATCCCCGTTCCCCCCACTCCCTTTCAGATTTTCAGGGCTGAAAGGTGGGGTGGGACAGGGAAGCCCCTCCCTGGAGCCAGCCTCGGTCCTGACGCCTGGCTTCCCTCAGGGAGTTGTGCCACCCCGGCCTCTCAGTTTTGCTGAGGATTTAAGGAAGGGGTTCAGCTCAGCTTCTTAAGCCCTCCACCACAGCGTGATGGGTGGCTTTCTGCAACACTTTTACCTCTTGGGGCCTCAGTGTTCTCATCTCTGAAATGGGGAGAGGAAGAACCTGTTGGGACCTTTACAAGATAATTACTGAAAAGCTAATGAAGAGACTGGGAATCCCCAGTCTGAGGATTACTGGGGGGAGAAGGAGGGGAGGCAGAAGTTTGGGGTGAAGGTTCCTAAGAGAGGGGGTTAAGCCCTGGGATGCTGGATAGTAAATGAATATTCATAGGGTTCATGGAAATGCCTGTCCTCAGTGGAAGGGGCAATGGGCCAAGAAAGGGACAAGTCCCTTGAAAAGTCCCTGAGGCCATGTGTCTTCTGAAGCTTACAGTGCCTAGCATGTCTGGTTTCAAAGAACTGTGGGACATGGGTCTTGTTCAGATTTCCTTCCAGGCCTTTGGGCCATTGCTGCTGCAAAATATGCTCCTGTTAGCCCATCTGCCACCCCCGAATGAGGACTGTGAGGGTCTCACCTGATCTCACCTCCACGCTCTCTCTTGCTTCACCAGGTCACTTTTCCAGCCTCTCCTCTGCAGTAGTTCTGGGCATCTGGCTGTCTCTGAAACTCCTTGGGCTGAGCCCTGCTTCTGTCTTAGATAACCCTTTAGTCTAGTCCATACAGCCCAGTGCATACCAACTCAGGAAGAGTGTCCTCTCCCTCCCCCGCTATGTGTGGGGGTAATTGGGCTTTCCTGCCGAGGCTGGCTTTGAACTGTGATGCTCAGATCTCAGCCTCCTGAGTAGCTAGGGTTACAGGAGAGAGTCACAGGTGTCCTCTCGCCCCCACCCCCACCCCAGCTTCAAAAGGTAGACTGAGTTGGATCCTCCAGAGGGAATACAAGTTGAAAGGGACCTGAAAAAGGTGGGGGACGGAAGGAGGCTCCCCTCCCCACAGAGGCAGGGGAGATCTGCTGAAGTAATTACAACTCAGATGTCCAGCTCCTCAGGGAAGGGCTGGCTTGTAGCTGTATCCATGTTTCAGGTCTTAAAAGTACAACTGTCTTTCCCACCAAATCCATGGAGAAAAACCTCAAAAAGTGTGTGTGTGGGGGGGGAGTTGGAGGGTTCCAGCTCCCCCTGTACTCTCTCCCCTACCAATGCTCTCATTCCCTCTGTGCCACAAGAACCACGCTGTCCCTCTGCCCATCCAACTCTGGAAAAGAAAGTCTTGCTCCCCAGCCCCGCCCCCACCCCTGCCGCCCCCCTCCCTTTCCGGGCGGACTTGGGAGATTCAGATCTCACCCCCTACAACTCCCCCAGGAGAGGGAGGGTGGGGGGGGACTGTTTCCTGGATTATCCTAAAAGCTTCCAAGGCCGTAAGGATTTGGCAGCATCCTTGCCTGAATTTCTCACCTCCCCCTTTGGCTCTGATTGTCGCCTCCTTTATAAAGCCTGCTTCTCCTATCGCCCCCCACTTGTCCCTCACTGCCGCTGCCAGCTCTGGGCTCCATGGACTGGTAAGAGAGGCTGTTCCCCTGCCTCGTACAGAGGACTTTCCATGAAGGCTAGATCTCTGAAGAGGGATCTAGGCTTGATTCTTTCTCAACTGGGGAGGGTGACAGGAGGGTGGGGTTTTTCTGGGGGGAGGAGGAGGGGAGAATGTCTACAGGGTTCCAGCTGTGATCTTTAGACTAGTCTGGGCTGAGAGCCTGGAGGGAGAGAAACGTGTGGTTGATTCTTGTGATGAGGTACCTCCGTGTGAAAGAAAGGGTAGTACACTAGGCAAACACACTCTCCACACAGGTTAATGATGACAGCATACCTACAGAGAGGCAAAGGAAGAAATGCCTGCACGTACGTATCCTGAGCACACGGAAGAGAGGTCACATAGGCATATGTTGGCCTGTGGTGCACACACATGCCAAGGTATAAGTGCACTCTCTCAGCGGGGTTTGCCTTGTAGACAGAAAAGGAATGCATAATGCTAATTGACCCTTAGATTTATAAGAGCACTGGCACCCAAGTATTTGCTCCTAGTAGACCCTCCTTTAAGTGTTCGTTGAATGGATAAAAGAAAATGGCTTGATCCCCTCCACTCTGGACTGTGCTGGTTTTCTAGACACCTGGGAGAATTGGGTGGAGAAAGGAGAATGTCCAGGAGTTCAGAGTCCCAGCTTGCTGGTCTGGAAATGCAGCCTGGAGGTGAGGAGTGGAGGAGAATGAGCAGCTAGGAAACAAGGAACCGGGTCTTAGAGTCCTGTCAGCTTCTTAGTTTTCTGTGTGACCTTCAGTCTACTCAGGTGCACATTTCTCTACCACTAAAAGGTGAGCTTGAATTAAACTTTTAGGAGGAGCCCTATTTAACAGGACACAGTGCAAATTACATGGGAAAGTTGAGGTTTAGAAGGGAAGGCTAGTATAGAGTGTGTCTCATCCCAGCAACTCAAAAGGGGATGGACTTGGGCTATCAGGCAGGATGGTAGATGGTTCCATTCTCAGATGAATTTAATTCCACTGTCCCCTCCCCTCTCAGGGTCTAAAGCAGTCAGATTCCTAGGGCCACCACCTCTGTCCTAGTAAGGCCAGATAAAGAAGCAGGCAGAATGTGGGCTTTGCAAACCTGACTTCTCTGGACTCAGTTTCCTCCTCTGGCTCTTAACAGCTCTGTAATCTTGGGCAGGTCATTTAGCTTCTTTGATCCTTTGCTTCCCAATCTGTACCCTGGGAATAATAATAATAATTACTTTGTTGCATGCTCATGAGAACTAGGGAGGTTTGTGTAAAAGCACCTGGAGCGCACATAGTAGGTGCTCAGTAAATAACTGCTACTTAGTATGGGCAGATAGACCAAGAAAGGGATCACTCTCACTCTACAAAAGGCTTGAAAGGGAAAGGTGTGTCAGGAATGGGAGATCAATATTTTGGAGAATCAATCGGAGAGGGGCAGAAGTGTCTAAACCTTAGGCAGATCTCAGTGTGTGTGGTGGGGATAGCATGGTTGAATCTGGAGTCAGGGGAAGAATATGAATGTGGTGACCTTAGCAGTCACATCAGTATCCAACTCTGACCATCCACTGGCAGATCTAGGAAATGGGAACTGCAAGGGTCGGAAGCGGAGGAAAGAAGTCCAGGGGAACCTGAGAGAAAGATTACGATAAGCAGGGTAGGGAGACAACAGCTGGGACTTCCCAGGGATGAGTTTGTTACTGCTGTACTTGGTGCTGACGAGGGGAAAGCAGATGCAGGGGAGGAGACCAGGGGAGCCCCCAGATGGCTGAGGGTCGGGGTGGGGCATGGGTACAGAGGGGCAGGATGTCTGCCATCCTTTTGCCCTGCTGTTTTCTCGGAAAAAGATGGACAACGCTACTGCAAAGATAAGACAATTCAGCACCTGAAATGGGAAAAGTGACTGTTCCTCATCTACGGTCAGACACCCAGTGCTGGCTTTAGCACTCACCCTTAGTGGCAGTACATGGGACAAAGCAGGTGGCCAGGAGGGGAAGGCAGAAGTGGGGAAAGGTCTAATCATTTTTAACCCAGAAATGAATCACCTAAGTCTGCTCAAAGATTCTACTGTGGACTGGATGAACGTCTGGCTGTGTTCTAGAAGTGGCTGTGACTTGGGATACAAATCCCACTATCCAGAAGTGCAGGCTGAGTGAGCTGAGATTCAGCTGTGTTGATAGAGAGGGTGAATTTAGCCATTGTCAGGATGACCTGGAGCGGGTCTTTGTGACTAACATCGTGGAGTCCTAATTACCGGAAAGAAGATGGAAATCCCGACGCGATCAGAAGTTTCCATCTCTGATGTTGGACAGCGTCCAAACCCCCATCCTTCAGCCACCAGGGTGGCTAAGGAAACTGAGGCTTAGAACAATGTGACCCACTAGAGTCCGGTTAGCCAGGACAGAGCTGGGGCTAGAACTTTTTCCAGGGATCTTTGGGAATCTGCTTGAGAATGGATTTATTTAATATTTATAATAAGGATATATATATATTCTCTTTACCCTATGCCTAACAGGTGCCCCCAAGGGTCTAGGAGTGTGTGTGTGTGCCAGTACTGGAGCTTGAACTTGGGACACGGGCACTGTCCCTGAGCCCAAGGCTAATACTCTGCCACATGAACCAGTTTTACTTTAGGCTGTTTGAGGTGAACTGGGGATAAGAGTCTCTTGGACTTTTTCTGCGCAGCTTCAAACTGCGATCCTCAGACCTCAGCCTCCTGAGTAGCTGGGATTATAGGTGTGGGCCGGGCCACTGGCTAGTATTTTTCATAGGGGTTTTCCCTACCTAACTTGTACCTGGGCTGTTCAGATGAGGAAATCGAACTTTAAAAAGAAAGGAAAGCAGCCAGATGCCAGTGGCTCACATCTATAATCCCAGCTATACTTGGGAGCCCGAGAGCTAAAGAATCCAGATTCTGGAAGAAAAGCATTATTTGAAGAAAAGTCTTCAAATGATCAGTTAAAATCGGGACTTGGATGTGTGACTCAAGTGGTAAAGCACCAGCCAAACAAGCATGAGCATGAGGCCTTGAATTAAAACCCCAGTATCAGAAAGACAGACAGACAGAAAAGAGAAAGGAGAAAGAGAAAGGAAGGAGAAAAAAAGGAACGAAAAAAGAAAGAAAAGGAAGAAAGGAAGGAGAAAAGAAAGGAAGAGGAGGGAAGGAGAGAGAAAGGAAGGAAGGTAGGAGATGCACCGATGAATGGGACTTTGACTGGATGTGGATTATGAATGAGGACACAGGAGATATTAGTTTTCAAAGATTACACTTCGACCGTGTCCCACGTGGGGCTACAAGTCTGATAAAACAATGGGGGTAGAATAGAGAATGTAAAAGGGGTGAAATTGCATTAGGTTTAAATGGCAACCCGACTGACTCCAGGCAACCGTCTATACAAGAAAAAAATAAATAAACGAAAATAAAGAAAGCCGACCCAATCAACCAAAGAAATACGGAAATTAATCAGAAATCCCCTTTTTGGAGGGGAGAGGTCAATTTGGGACTTTGGAGACAACGGGGAAGAGCCCGTCCGACTCCCACAGAGCTGACCAGGAGAGCTGGGGGTGCGGGAGCGGCCCGGGAGGGTCCCCGGGTCCCCGGGTCCCCACCCAGCGGAGCTGCGGGTCCCAGGGCCTCACCGATCTCAATCTTGAGGGGCGTTTTGGGGTGAGATCCCCGAAAGCCTCGCCGTTCTCCCCGACCGTTTGCACGCCGGGCGTGTGCGTTTGCTGTTGTTGTTTTTTTGTTGTTGTTTTGTTTTGGCTGCTGTTTGTTTTTCCCCTCAGAGGAAGGCAATATCTTTCCCCAGTCAGATACTCGGAGAAGAGAATCCCAATGATTTGGCCAAATAGCCCTTTTCTCGGGGGGCCATTCAGGCGCCCGCTCAGCCTTCGGAATACCGGGTGGGGAGGGGGGGCGAGCCCCTCGACGCCGGGAGAGGAGGTGGGTTTCGGGCTGGGGGGGGGTGCGACCTCGAGGGGAGGTGGAGGCAGAGCGCGGGGACCCTCTGGGGGACGAGCGGAGGGGGCAGGCGGAGGCTGGAGAGTGGGGGGCGTCGGGGGAGGGTGGAATGGCCACCCCAAAAGGTGAGCGGCCGAGGGGGAGAACCGGAACGGTGGGGAGAGCCAGGGTGAGGGCGGCGGAGAGAAGGGACGGGCGAGGATCGAGGTCGCACCCGCGGCACCCGGCAGCCCGGCTTCCTTCTCGGCCCTCACCGTCCCCGCCGCGCTGCCGGGGGTGGCGGTGGAGAGAAAGGGTGAGGAAAAGCTGCCCGGGTCAACAGTACCCTAAGGGTGGCTTTGAACATCTCCCCCCCCCCGGGCCGCCCCCTCCATCATTCCTCTCCCCCTCCACCGCAAGGCCTGAGCCGCGCCCCCCCCCCCCCCCCCGCCTCCAAACAGCCCTTGCTACCCCGTCTCAGCCGGTCTCGAGAATTCGGGGAACACCTCGCCAGGTTCCCTGGCCCGAGGGATGGGGGTGGTGGTGGTGGTGGAGGGGATCAGGGAGGAGCCAGCCCGCCCTCCCTCTCCCCGGCCCCGCCGAGCCCGCACGGGTTAAAGGCGGCCGCAGGTGAGGTGGGCGGGGCGGCGAGCTGGGAGGAAAAAGGAGCGGAGCGCCCGGGCGGCCGCAGAGCGCGGTGAGTCACGGGCGGCGCCGGCCTCGCTCGCTCGCTCGCTCGATCGCTCGCTCCCGCCCTCCCTCCGTCCTCCCGCCGCCGTCGGGTCTGGCCGTGGCCCCTGCTCGCCCTCGGCTTGAGTCCCTCGCCGCGGAGAGCCGGTCCGAGCGCAGCGCTCATGAGAGCCCGCCTGTGAGCGCGCCAGCCCGCGGTGCCCGGAGCCCGAGCGCAGCCTCCCAGGTAGGAAGGAGCCCCGGTCTGGGTGGTCCGGGCTGCGCCCTTTGGAGAGGATGGGGAAACGCGCCCCGAACGCCTCGCAGCCGCCTCGGGTGCTGGAGGGGTGGGGGCGGAAAGAATCGGAGGGGCTGAGACCCCGGATCGAGGGAAAACCCAGAGGACGGGAGAGACCGGAGAGACCGAGGTGGCAGGAAACTGGGGAAACTGGAGCTACTGGGACAACCGGAGGACTAGACACTGAGTATCGAGGGAAGGGGAGGCCCCGTCGCGGCCCGAGCGCTGGGATTCGGTGGACATAGGGTGTCTGTACCCACCACCCCGAAGCGAGGAGCGGGAAGCCCGGGAGCGCGCGCCCTGCCCTTTCTTTTCCTAAAATCCTGGGACCAGGCCCTCTGTACCCCTGGCCTGGGCTCTCAAGTTCTGTCCGGAGAAGACACTGGAGCCTGGATCATCCTCCTCTCCCCATCCCCGCCCGCCCCCTTTCCCCAGTCCCTGGAGGGACAATTCCCAGGCGCCAAAAGCTATTAGGGTCCCAGGCCTGGCTGCTCGCGCCCAGCCCCTTCTGGGCTGCCCCGCCCCGGCCTGGGGCTCCGTTCCTGCTACTTCACCCTGTTCCTTTCTTGTGGTGAAGCTGCCAGAGCCTGTGTAGGCGCCCTGGCTCTCTCCGGCTCTGCGTCTCTCCCTAGTCCCAGAGGCAAAAGGTGGTCGGGTCACCTGAGACTTGCTGTGAGAAGGAAAAAAATGGAGGAGCTGATCCCTAAGTGACTGGTCTTCTCCCCCACCATTAGAGAAGGCCCCAGCAGGGCTCCCAGGCTTTTTGGAGAGGTGGCTAGAAGACTGGGGACTTCCGATTACAGATAGGTGGTGGAGAAAGGGATGAGGGCTCACACTCTCTCTCAGACACAGTCTTGATGTGTAGGTCAGTCTGGCTTCAAGCTCACAAGCTCACCATCTTTCTACCTCAGGTTTACAAGCCTGGGCCATCACTCTCCTACTGGGTGTTCAGGTTTCTGCTGGGCCTATAGGTTTCTAGTGGTTTAGAGAAAGTTATAAATCAATTGTCCCAGAAACCTGGTTTACAGACCACACAGTACTGTATGGTACATTTTTTTTCTGATTGGATAAATCGACACCCCTATTCAAATCACAACTCCAAATTTGGTTTTCTTTTACCATAGGAATTTGTTGTCGATAGCGCTGTGTATTACACTCATCCGAGTAGCTTTAAAAAATTACTTATTTAAGAGCAAGAATTGCCCAGCGATTACTAAGCCTGTGATTAGAATTTTACAGCCCCTCCTCTTTCTGGATTGGGATCCTACTTCTCTTAAGGGGGTTGTCAGTTATCCCCTGCTGAGTTGCTAGTCACTTCTCCAGGGAAGCTGACCCTTCCTTTCTTGTTCCTGGGTTTTTCTTTGCTTGAAGATGGGCATCGGTAACAGCTAGAGTTGGCTAGCATTTTTGGATCAAGGGCAGGAAAGAGGACTTGGCTTTCTCCGGTGGAAGCAATTGTCCTAAAGCTGGCACATAGCTACACTGCAAAGAGACGTGTGGAAGTGGATTTCTTGAGGCATAGTCACCCAAGCCAGGCAGGGAGCAGGGGAAGAATATACAGAGACGAAATACTCTTCTGCTGAATTGGCAGTGGTATGGGGGCTCACTCTTCTAAAGTTCAGGACCTGCAGACCTCAAGCTTTCCATTTTGGGAGGAGCCTTCCTCTCCAGTGTGTGTCCTAATTAAACTGGGGAAGCAGGGAAAGTCTAGATCATCCCGGTGAGCTGGCAGCATGTCTGCAGGGGACAAATGCCATTAACTCTCCTACTGGTTGGGGGAGGCAGGGGTAGGATCGGTTCTTACACCATCCTGGAACCAGCCCAGCTCCAGCTATGATCTGGGTCCTAGGTTCAGAATCCTGTGCTTCTGGGAGACTCTGTTCTCAACCCTTCTTGCACTCCCGAACAACCGATTGGAAGTGCTGGCTCAGAGGAGTACCCTTGCACACTTCGGTGGAGAGAAAGTGTGCCGGCTATTTTACTCATTGTGTGTGTGTGTGTGTGTGTGTGTGTGTGTGTGTGTGTGTGTGTGTGTGTGTGTTGTGGGGGCTCGAACTCAAGGCCTGGGCGCTGTCCCTGAGCTCTCTGCTCAAGGCTAACGCTCTCCCCCAACTTGGTTCATTGGAGTCTCGCGGACTTAACTGGCTTTGAACCGCGATCCTCAGATCTCAGCCTCCTGAGTAGCTAGGATGAATGACCGACGTGAGCCACCAGCGCCCCGTTCCTCACTTCTCTTCTTTGCCTCCCGTAGCTTCCATCCAAGGTGTCCCTGACCCCACCCACCCCGGACCCCGGCAATGCTAACCGCTGTCTGCGGCTCTCTGGGCAGCCAGCACACGGACGCGCCTCACGCTTCGCCGCCGCGCCTCGACCTGCAGCCCCTCCAAACATACCAGGGCCACACGAGCCCGGAGGCCGGGGACTACCCCTCCCCGCTGCCGCCTGGGGAGCTGCAGAGCCTCCCGCTGGGCCCGGAGGTAGACTTCTCCCAGGGCTATGAGCTGCCAGGAGCCTCCTCGCGGGTGACCTGCGAGGACCTGGAAAGCGATAGTCCCTTGGCCCCGGGACCCTTTTCCAAACTCCTGCAGCCGGACATGTCACACCATTACGAATCCTGGTTCCGGCCCACTCACCCAGGCACCGAAGATGGCTCGTGGTGGGACCTTCATCCCGGCACCAGCTGGATGGACCTCCCCCATACCCAGGGTGCGCTGACCTCACCTGGCCACCCGGGGGCGCTCCAGGCTGGCTTGGGGGGCTACGTCGGAGACCACCAGCTCTGTGCCGCCCCGCCTCCTCACCCGCACCCGCACCACCTCCTCCCGGCCGCCGGAGGGCAGCACCTCCTGGGGCCCCCGGATGGGGCTAAAGTCTTGGAAGCCGCGGCGCCAGAGTCCCAGGGTCTGGATTCCAGTCTGGATGCGGCGGCCCGGCCCAAAGGCTCCCGCCGATCGGTGCCCCGCAGCTCGGGCCAGACGGTGTGTCGCTGCCCCAATTGTCTGGAGGCGGAGCGATTGGGAGCTCCGTGCGGGCCGGACGGGGGCAAGAAGAAGCATTTGCACAACTGCCACATCCCCGGTTGCGGGAAAGCCTACGCCAAGACGTCGCACCTGAAGGCGCACCTGCGCTGGCACAGCGGCGACCGCCCCTTCGTGTGCAACTGGCTCTTCTGCGGCAAGCGCTTCACGCGCTCCGACGAGCTGCAGCGCCACCTGCAGACGCACACGGGCACCAAGAAGTTCCCGTGCGCCGTGTGCAGCCGCGTCTTCATGCGCAGCGACCACCTGGCCAAGCACATGAAAACCCACGAGGGCGCCAAGGAGGAGGCCGCGGGAGCCACCCCCGGCGAGCCCAAGGCCGGGGCCACCGTGGAGCCCTCCGGGGGCAAGGGGAAACGGGAGACCGAGGGCAGCAACGCAGCGCCCTCCAACTGAGCGCCCCCTCCCCGCCGCCGCCCCCCATCCCGGGGTGCCACCTCCTCGCCGGGCTGCTGGAGTCATCGCGAAAGAGTCCCCCCTAGTCCGATGTCCTTAGGGATGTCCTTGAGTCAGGGGGAGGAGAGGGATGGTTATTTATTAAGGGGGAGGAAAAGTGGTGGATGGGGGGCACGGGGAGACGAGGGGCGCTAGGGGTTTTGTTTGTTGGGGGGGCGCTGGGGCAGGATGGGGTGCAGTTGACAGAGCTTTAGGGGTTGCGCATGCCTCTCCGTTCTTCCTCACTATTTCACTCTCCCCGGCACCCTTCCGGTCTGGGCGGCTGGGACGGGGCACCCCGGTGGCCTCCGGTGGTGGAGGGGACCGGCTGGGAGCTGGGCGGAGTTCGGGGCTGGTCGGGGTTGCTGGGGGGAGCTGTCCTGACACGTCCGTAGCGCCTGGGAGCCTGGACATAAAAGCGCCTGGCAGAGCCACCCCACGGCCCGAGGCCCTTTCATCCCCCTTCTAGCGCTTCTGCCCCAAGGGTTTTCTGGAGGGGGGGCTGAGGTGGGGAGGTTGAGGGTCCCCCCCTAAGGTGGGAGGGGGTGTCTGTGTAGCATGCTGTTTTAGAGATGCTTGCTCCTCCTTAGTAACCTTTTCAGACTTGGTGTGATGGAGCCCCCGAGGTGAGGGGCAAAGCTGTGAGGTTGGGACAGAGTTAGATGTGGGGAGGGGAAGGTGTGAGCAAGTTCTCTTAGGAAAGGAAAGGGATTTGGGACTGAGGATAGAAGGAACAGAACCTTGTTCTGCTTCAACTCTGATTCAGCCATAACACTTGGTTGTGTTTTGTTTTTATTTTTGATATCAAATTCGGTTCCCAGTGGATTACCTTAGGTAGGGTTTTTATTGTTGTTTGTGCGGGTCCTGGAACCCGAACTCAGGGCCTGGGTGCTGTCCCTGAGCTGCTTTTTGCTTAAAGCTGGTGCTCTACCACTTGAGCCACAGCTCCACTTCCAGCTTTTCCTGAAGTTTATTGGAGATAATCTCACAGGGGTCTTTAGGCATCCAGTAGCACCAGCTCTTGAACTGACACAGTCCTTGTCCCTGGGTCCCCATCATTTGCCTTCCATCTGAGGATGGAGGGAGAGGGCTTGGGATTCAGATGGGAGTGTCCCAGTGAGGGGCCTTCCTCCTCCTAATAGAGGCACTGCACCTGCCTAGCCTCTTCTGCTCACTGAGAAGCTAGGCTCGGCTCCCTAGTTTGACCCTTCCATTCCCTGCCTCACTATGCACCCCCATCTCCCCTTCCATATGAAGGAGTGGCCCTCCCGCTGGAAGGGATTCCAGGAAACTGTCCCCACCCCTCCCATGCCCTTTAGATGCTAGAATTACATTTGGATTCTGATCCCCGGGGTGGGAAGGGGAGACGCCCAGTGGAAGCTGAGCCAGGCAGAGGGAGAAGAAGCAGATCTGGGGAAGGGTCTGGCAAGCCACAGGACCCGGGAGCCGGGGTATTCCCTGGCTTAAGGTATCGGGTCTTCAGTCTCTCTGACCCCCCTTTCCCTTCGCTCCTCTCTCTCCACCCAGAACCCTCTGCAGGGATTAGTTATGTACTGATTTTTAAGTTATAAGCAAAGGGTATTTTATTTAATATTAGGGCATGTGTATATGTGTGTGTTGTGTACCTGCGAGTGTGTGTATGTGTGTATTTCTCTACTGAGCCTGGGGTCTCCTTGAGACCCCATCTTGTTCACCCCATCCAAGGTCTGGGGCCTAGATCCATAGCATCTCTTCCTCTCCTGGGGGTGCTGGAGCCCAGTCCAAGGGCTGGGAGCTGTCTGGGAAGCAGAGGCTGGTAACCCAGGTGGGAGAAGGTTGGGTTTGCTAGGGCTCCTGCTGGAAAGGGACAAGGTGACTTCCCTGTGGGACTTCCGAGCCCCTCTCACAGGGTAGTTTAAAAAGTAAGGTTCTTTATTCTTCCTCTTTGCCCACTTCCTGCTAACCCACCCAGAGTTCTCCTTCCTCAGGGAGAGGGCTGAGGGCAGGAGCCACCTTGGTCATGCCAGCAGGTTGCCGGGCCAGGTGCAAAGGGGGAGAAAGGAGGGCACCGTGGGTGTAGGATGCCTTTCTCCTCCACCCATCGAAACTGGCCACCCCCTCCCTGCCTTACCAAGACAGTCTTTTCCAGTGACCCTTCTAAGGGGGAACTCCCACATGGGTGGTGGTGGTGTGGGGGGACTCCGCTGTTCCCCCTTCTAGAGGCCCTGAGCCCTAAGCTAGGCAGGTAGGGCTTTGGGTAGTTTTTCTTCTGCTCCCCCTCTTTCATAGATCTAGGTTTCTTGGCTGCCTTTCTAGGTAGCCCCCCTAGAGGAAAATGTAGGATTTTTTTTTTCTTTTAACTGCTGTGAACCCACTTTGGGGGGGGAGGGAGGAGGAGGCAGAAACAGCCTGTGTTTTTTATGCAACAATAAAGTCATCACCACATCATTGCTTCATTTGTCTTCCAGCTTGCTTTTCTTTTTGACTCAGTATCCCTCAGACAGGGCTGCCAAGTGAACATTTTCTCCTTTGATCCTGCCACCTTCATCGTTTGGCTGGGTCTGATCCTACCTTTGGGTGGGTGGGGGGGCGTCTAGAGGGAGGGCTCCCTTGGGTAGAGAGCTGTCAACCTGGTCCATTGCTCCCTGTACATAGTTGCTTCCTTCACAAAATGTTCCTTCTTTCCCCTCCCTACAATAACCCTAAGACGGGGATCCTTCCCTTCCATTGCAGGTCTCTTGGCTCCTTTCCTGCACCCCACGGGAGCATGCGTGGCAGCCAGTCCCTCTGGCTGTGAGCAAGGTGTGGGTGAATGACAGCGATTTCTTCACCCAGGATGATCCCTATCACAGACAAGGCGATGAAAGGCAGCCAAGATATCTGATGGGCGACCGCCCAACTGGAAAGTATGAGGGAAAGGTTGCTACTACAACTCCCAGCTAGAGACCTGCCACACTTACACAATTCCTGTGCTGACAGACATACCCTCGCTGGATTTACGGTGCCCGCTCTCAGAGAGGCATAGAAATGCCCATCTGTGGTACATGGCTCCCTAGCTCCTCAGCGATTGGTACTCAGTTGTTGTCTAGTTCACATCAAGTGAGTAAAAACTCTGACTCCAGAGCCACAAAGCTAGGGTGGAGGACCTGTACTTGGCTCTTGAGAGGCAGGGGAGGAGCCTGTACTTTCCTCTTCATACTTAGTGAATTCCTATTTCCCTCCACTTCACCCCTAACCCCATTTCTCCAGCCAAATCTGGCTCCCAGGTTGGTTCAGCCTTTTCTTTATCTGGATGATCCTGGGACAGATCTCACAACAACCTTAGAACAGAAGACATCAGGGTGATTTAGAGGTTAGGGAGTAAAATGACTGAATTTGGGGACATGAATTCTTTGTTTCCAACTGCTCCTGGATTTGACAGCCTGGGAAACGGTTGTGGGGGGGTGGCAGGCTCACCTCCCCTCCCCCCCACCTCCCACCTGAGGCAGAATTGTGGGGCTGCTCTTCAGTCTCTTAGTTGTGGTGGGGGAAGTTAGACCCTAGGAACCTCTTTTCTCCAGGTCCCTTCCTCCCCACCCCCCAGTCCCTGCCCCCAGGGTACCAGAGGGCAGCTGTGGGGCTGGCTGGGCCTGTCTGGGCAGGGCAGATGCCGCCCCTCCTCCCCTTGCAGCTCCTCCCAGCTGACCTGCATTCTTAGCGGGGGCCTTTGGTGGGGCTCTGATGCTTTGCCTGCCTGTTTGCAACGCTGCCTGTCTGGCCTAGGCCTATCCCCCTCCCCCCCCCACCGCACTGAGCCCATGGACACCTCTGACCCCTCAAATGAGGCACCTAGAAAGAACGATCTTGAAGAAGCCAAGAGAGAGTTAAGGAAAGCAGCACCTCTGGGTTGACCTTCTGGGTGACCTCTTTGATCCCACGACTCTCCGCCTCCAAAGTGGAGTAAAATTCCTCTAGGGTGGGTGAATGAGATTAGGAACGGAAACTTGACACAGAAGGCAGCCTGGAAACGAAGCCTCTTCGCTGAGCTGCTGCAATGGAATGCTGAATCTTCCTCCTCCTGTTGCCTGCACCTGCCCCCCAGCGGTCATTCAGGGAAGCACAGCTTCTTGCACACTGCTTGGGTCGCCCATGTTTGTGGGCCCAGAGCATTGACATTCGCTGTTGGAATGACACACTTGATGATAACCTCACCAGCCCTCCTGCATGATACACCAGAAACATCCATCCCCATCCTGTTTTTCCTAGCATGTCTGATCCTTTAGCACACTAGCAGTTAGATAAGGTTTCAAATAAATTTTAAGGACAAAACTGCACCAAGAAACTGTTCACAACAAATAAAGGAATAAAATCACAACCCAAAGCCAGCACACAAAACTCAATAGCATTTCCATATACTAACAACACAATATTTTTCGATCAAGAAGATAATCCCATTTACAACAGTTACAGGAAATAACGTAGGTATGTCGGGGCACAGTGGCTCACACCTGTAATCCTAGCTACTCAGAAGGCTGAGATCTGAGGATTTCAGTTCAAAGCCAGCCCTGGCACTAAAAAGTCTGAGACTCTTCTCTCCAACTAATCACCAGAAAGCCAGAAGTGGCACTGTGGCTCAAGGGGCAGGGCAGTAACCTTGCACTGAAGAGCTCAGAGATAGCGCCCAGGCCCAGAGTTCAAGTCCCATCACCGACCTAAAAAAAAAAAAACACACATAGGTATAAAATTAACTAAGGGGAAATATCTGAAAACTGAAAACTGATTGATGGAAGAAATGGAAGGAAGGGAAAAAAAAACAGAATAATGATCCATAGTCACAAATTGGAAGAATTAACATTGCTGGAGTGTGCATACTACCCAAACCTCTACAGACTGACTGCAAACCCTAGAAGTATATAATATACACTAATATACACTCCTACAGGGCTTTTTTTTTTTTTTTTGCCAGTCCTGGGCTTGAGCTCAGGGCCTGAACACTGTCCTTGGACTTTCTCAAGGCTAGAGCTCTACCACTTGAGCCTCAGCACCACTTCTGGCTTTTTTCTATGTATGTGGTACCGAGGAATCGAACCCGGGTCTTCATGCATGCTAGGCAAGCACTTTAACCACTAGGCCAAACTCCGGGCCCCTCCTACAGGGCTTTATAGAGCAAAAGATACATTGTATAAATGCTGGCTATGGAGATTGTTTATAAAGGAAAATTAGTTGGAAAATAAGATCTTAGATCTTTGTGTCTCCCTTGCCAAGACTTCTCCTTTGCTATTTCAGTTTCACTGTGGTGAAAGTCACCAAATCTTTGAAATATGAATTTCTTTTTTCTCTTTTCTTTCCCTTTTTTTCCTTTTTTTTTTTTGAGAGGTCAAATTGGGAATATTTAACACTTAACTGTCAGAAATACACAACACTACCAGAGAACTGAGCCATGAGAGCTGGAGAGGAAAGAAAAACAATATCAACAAACCAGATCAGCTTTAATGGAGAGGTGAATTGGGACTCCATGGTGACCAGAGAAGAGACAGGAGACAAGAGACAAACATGAAGACATAAGACATGGCCTTGGAGTAGAAATTCCTAAAATGCCATTTCAAAACTATTTTCTTGGGCTGGGAATGTGGTTTAGTGGCAGAGTGCTTGCTTAGCATGCATGAAGCCCTGCGTTTGATTCCTCAGCACCACATAAACAACAACAAAGAAAGCCAGAAGTAGCACTGTGGCTCAAGTGGAAGAATGCTAGCCTTGAGCAAAAGAAGCTCAGGGACAGTGCCCAGACCCCATGTTCAAGCCCCAGACTGGCAAACAAACAATTTTTGTATAAGCTTGAGCTCTGCTATAGGCAGAGCACAGTAGCTCACATTCTAGCAATCAGGAAGACTGAGGTTCAAGGCAAGCTCAGGCAAAAAGTATATTAGACCATCTGTCCAGGACTGCCCAGGCATAAGCATTAGACCCCATCTCCAAAATAACTAGAGCAAAGTTTCAAAGTGATTCAAGCAGTGGAGCATTTGCTTATTGATATTGGAAAGCCCTGAGTTTGCTACCCTTCTTATGATTTAGGGAAAAAAAAAGACTTTTGGGGTCAAATAAATTTTGTAATATGTGTATGTGTAAGACAGACACACACACACACACACACACACACACGGCTTTTTTTTTTTCCTGTTAGTATTAGCCCTAGGTGCTGTCCCTTAGCTTTTTGGTGGCTAATTACAAATAAGAAAATTCTCATTGGGATTGGAGGCTTGGCTCAGTTGGTAGAGCACTAGCCAATGGGCAAAATTGCCAGGTACGGAGTTACATCCCAGTCCTGGGCCAAAAAAAAAAATCTTATTATTTTTCCTGTCCAAGCTGGATTCAAACTTCCATCCTGAGATCTCAGCCTGTTGAGAAGCCCAAATTACAGGCCAGTTGTGAGCCATCAGTGTAGCTTGGTTTTGCTTTTAAATGTATCAACTGCTGTGGGGAGTGGATTGTGTTTATAAGCCTAGCTGCTTAGGAGGCTGAAATCTGAGGCTGGAAGTTTAAAGCCATTCTGGGCAGAAAAATCGGTAAGACTCTCCAATTAATGAACCTCTAACTAGCAAAAGGCTACTTGATGCTCAAGTTGTAGAGCATCATCCTGGAGAGAAAAGGCCAAGTGAGAGCACAAGGTGCTGAGTTCAAGCCCTACTAACCAGCACAGGGCCCTCTCTCTTTCTCACAGACACACACACACACTGAAACTATCCCTATGCCCTCTGATTTGTGATTGCTTGTATATTCCATTGCATCTTTGAAATTCAAGCCAGGACTCAACAGCTAAGGTTCTCAATCTCCAGCTACCATAGCCATTGTTACCAATGTTCCCTTCCACCCAGGCTTCTTTCCGCTCCCTACAGTAACCCCCTCCTAGGAGCTTGGGAATTCATTCCCAGCCTTTTTTCAGGCTGAAAAGGGGGCTCCCCCAAATTACAGAGAGAGAGGAAAGAGAGAGAGACAGGGCAGGATTTCCAGGTCCCGCTCGCTCCAAGAAGTGGTGCTGGAGCGCACCCTGGTGGAAACTGGCGTAACGACAGGTGTCCTGGGCCGGCCCCGCCCCGGGGCCAAAGGCCTGGCACGCGGGTCACCTGGGAGCCTCCGCCCCTGGGACGGACTTGACCCGCCGCGGAGGAGGAGGTGTCTGGGGCCCGAGCCGAGGGTCCTGGAGGCGGACGGAGGGTGAGAGGCATACAATACCGGGGATGGCCGCGTTAGACGGGAGAGGGGCAGCTCTGAGCATGCGCAGCAGCGTGGGAGTCTTGGGGACGCTTCCCGTCCCGAGGGGCCGGGAGCGCACGGGCCCGCGCCCTCTGCTGACTTACGGGCTTTGTGCACTGCTCGGGGTACCCCGTGCACCGAGTGTGCCCGCGAGAGCCCACGGCGGCACACGTGTCGAGGGAGGGAGCACTGAGGCCGGAGCCCAGGCCAGCGGGGTGGAGGGAAGCCAGTCAACCCCGCTCTCCCCGCAGATGGCGGCGTGGAGCCCGGAGGCCCCTTGCTCCTGTGACTGCTTTGTGTCTGTGCCCCCGGCCTCAGCCATCCCGGCTGTGATATTTGCCAAGAACTCGGACCGACCCCGGGCCGAGGTGCAGGAAGTGGTGTTTGTACCGGCGGGCACCCACGCCCCCGGGAGCCGTCTCCAGGTGGGTAGGCAGGAGCTTCCTCTGCACGCCAGGCCTGGGCGCTGCCACGCGTGTTGGGACGAGGATGCGCTTGAAACCTACCGGCGTGGACCGAAAGCTTACTATGTAGCTCCTGGTGGACACAAGTTTCCTCATCTGTAAAATGGGGATAAGAGCCCGGCCATGGTGGCGCGCACCTGGAACCCTAGCTACTCAGGAGGCTGAGATCTGAGGATTGTGGTTCAAAGCCAGTCCAGGCAGGAATGTCTCTGGGTCTCTTATGTCCAGTTACCCACCAGAAAACCAGAAGTGGAGCTGTGGCACAATGGGATAGAGCTCTAGCCTTGAGCAACAAAGATCTCAGAGGGCCGGGAGTTTGGCTTAGTGATAAGAGTGCTTGCCTAGCATGCACGAAGACCCAGACTCGATTCTTTTGGTACCACATACATAGAAAAAACTCGAAATTGGGGCTGTGGTTCAAGTGGTAGAGCTCTAGCCTGGAGGAAGCCCAAGGACAGCACTCAGGCCCCCAGTTCACGCCCCAGGACTGGCCAAAAAAAAAAAATCTCCTGAGTTCAAGCTCCATGATCACCACCAACAATAACAAAAATATGGGGATAAAAACCCCTGTGTAAGGTGATTGGCAAATGACCAGCAAGGTGTAGGTACTGCCCTTTATGAGCAGGCTTTTTCCTTCTCTCTACCTGCAGTGCACCTACATTGAGGTGGAGCAGGTATGCAAGACTCAAGCCGTGATTCTGAGCCGACCTTCTTGGCTGTGGGGGGCTGAGATGGGAGCAAACGAACATGGTGTCTGCATTGGCAATGAAGCCGTATGGACCAAGGAGCCTGTAGCAGAGGGGGAGGCCCTGCTGGGCATGGACCTACTCAGGTTTGACCTTTATCTCCTGTGTCCTCCCCCGTGCAGCCATAGAGCCTTCTTGGTGTGGATACTGCCCTTGTGCTTTCTCCAGGGTGACTGCCTGCTTCTCCTCCCTTTTGGCTGCCACTCAAGAGCGTGCTATGCTCATGGTGCCACTACTATGGCTAGAATTCAGAGCCTCATGCTCTCCCCCCCCCCTTTTTTTTTTTTTTGCTAAAGGTTGGTGCTCTACCATTAAGCCACATCTCCCCTTCCAGCTTTTTGGTGGCTTATTGGAGTTAAAAGTCTCCTAGATTTTACTGCTCAGGCTGGCTTTGAACCATGATCATTAGAGGTCAGCCTCCTGAGTAGCTGGGATTACAGATGTGACCCACTCTAACACCCAGCCCCATCTCAAATGTATGCATGGTAAGAATACTGACCCAGTGGTGGCAGCTGCTTGCATTTCCTCCTCCCACCCCCAATAGCTGTAGGATAATTTTGTATTACACTGTTATATAATAACAGTGTGACAACAGGTTTATAAACCTGATAAGGTCTAAGAACATTGCAAAGAGGCTGTGTTTCAGGCTTTCCCATGGACCCTCGGGGCACAGCTTGAAAGTCCCTGCCACAACCCTGTTTAATGGGATCAATGCCGGAGGGTTTGCTGTGTGACTTGGGCTTGTCCTCACATTTCTCTGTTTCTTCTGTCCTCTGACTTCTTATCAGGTTGGCTTTGGAGAGGAGCAGCTCTGCCCAGGAAGCCGTGCACGTGATCTCAGACTTACTGCAGCGCTATGGGCAGGGAGGCAGCTGCCGGGAAGACCCGGAGCCATTCTGCTACCACAACACCTTCCTGCTGGCTGACCGGAAGGAGGCGTGGGTGATGGAGACTGCTGGGAGGCTATGGGCTGCTCAGAGGATTCAAGGTGAGGGGCCCAGGCTTGGGGCCTATCTCCCAGAGGCATCCCCTCCCCCTTTGCCAGCCATGGGAGGTGGGAGAGCAAGTGGGACAGAGGGGCCCCCATCTAAGTGCTATGTCTTGGGACATGGGATATGACCCGGCCCGGGAATTCTCCTCTGCCTTGATCTGAGTCTTCTTGTGCTCCTCTCACAGCAGGGGCCCGAAACATTTCCAACCAGCTGAGCATTGGCACGGACATCTCAGCCGAACACCCAGAGCTTCGGAGCCATGCGCAGGCCCAGGGCTGGTGGACTGATCAGGGGACCTTTGACTTTGCCCAGGTCTTTTCCCTGACACAGCAGCCTGTGCGCATGGAGGCTGCCAAGGCCCGCTTCCGGGCAGGCTGTGAACTGCTGCAACAGCAGCAAGGTCAGTGAGGGAGTGGTGCGGAGGGGTGGGACCAGGCCTGTCACAGCACCACCCGACCCTCACGCAGCTCCCCCTCCCTGGCCTGCTCTCTGGCAGGTGCCATCACAGCGGAGGTGATGATGGACATTCTCAGGAACAAGGAGAGTGGGATCTGTATGGATTCTGGAGGCTTCCGCACCACAGCCAGCATGGTGTCTGTCCTGCCCCAGAATCCCACACAGCCCTGTGTCCACTTCCTCACAGCCACACCAGACCCATCCAGGTGAGGAAGACGAGGGACAGGGAGCAGGAGAGCGGAGCCCACTGTGCTTGCTGATTGTTCTTCTACCCTTGACCGGATGTGCACTGCCTCAGTCTTTCCATCTGTCCCATTAGGTCGGTGTTTAAACCTTTTGTCTTTGGCCTGGGGACAGCTCAGGTCCCTCAGGTCCTGTCTCCCACTTTTGGAGATCAGGATCCTGTTCGGATCCTGCCTCGATTCCGGACTCAGGTGGATCGCCGACACGCACTCTACCGCGGACACCAGGCAGCTCTGGGGTTGATGGAGAGTGGGCAGGTAACCCCCAGGGAGTAGCCTTGCTGAGGGTGACACGTATCCCTCTCCTCCACCCCTCCTCAGACACCCTAGAAACCCCAGAGGCCAGGCCTGGGAGTGGAGGAGACTGCAGAGCTGAGGAGATGGGACCTTCCATCCTGTGG